>NC_056745.1:1236785485-1236865334 GCF_019279795.1 Protopterus annectens
CTAAACAGCAGAAGCATTGCTTAGCCAGTGTAAAATAGTAGCTTAACCGATCTCTCACTCTCACTCATACAGGCAAACACTTTCAAACACTAACACATAACACAGACTTTTATTTTATTTTACACTCACTAACCAGCAAAAGCAGTGTTTAATGAGCCTTTATATAATGTCGGCCATTCCGTTTTCTCAGTCCGCTCTACATGGCAGCTTGATATGCTGCTGTGAAGCAGCGGACATGTTTTTCAGCTGACAATACTTGTACATTAATACCCTGCTGGAAAATGTTCATTCTCCATTCAGGGTACTAATATCCAGTAAGCCCATTCTCTAAACATACTTAGAGAATGGGCTTACTGTACAACAGTACCTTGATTGGAGAACAAGCATTCTCCAGCAGGATATTAATGTACAGGTAATGCCCGCTGAAAAACATGTCCGCTGCTTCACGGCAGCATATCAAGCCACAGTGGAGCTTGGACTGAGAAAAAGGAACAGACATTTTATGCTTGCTAAATAGCTCTTCTGCTGTTTAGCGAGTGTAAAATAAAATAAAAGTAAAATAAAAAAAACTGTTTATATGTGTTTGTGTGTGAAAGAGTATGCATGTGTGAGTATGAAAGAGTGATCGGTTGAGCTACTACTTTATGCTTGCTAAGCAGCACTTTTAAATAAACTAAAAGTGTGTGTATGTGTTAGTGTGTGAAAGTATATGCCTGTATGAGTGTGAATGAGAGATCAATTAAGCTACTATTTTACACTGGCTAATCTACGCTTCTGCTGTTTAGTGAGTGTAAAATAAAAAGCATATATGTGTGTGTGTGTGTGTGTGTGTGTGTGTGTGTGTGTGTGTGTGTGTGTGTGTGTGTGTGTGTGTGTGTGTGTGGGTGAGTGTGTGAGATGACTACCAGAAGCAGAAGTGAAGAGGTTTACAAACTTCTGCACTTTTCAGCTGAAGAAATCTTTGAGGAACAAAGCCTCTACAGCAGAAAGTTAATTATTTTTCATACAAAATCACAAAGCTGCTAACAAAGCTGCTAAAGTAAAGGGTTTAAATTAGCATGAATTTTCTGAAGAAAAAAATTCTGAAGCTCAAATGTATGTCATTATTTAGTAATTTCAATCTGCAGTGACTGCCAACCAAACAATTTAGGAATAAAGGACCAAAAATAAAGAAAATAACCTGGTTATTTTTAAATGCTACATTTTGGCTGTAAAAATGCTTCCTCCAACACCATTAACATATGCTATAGCAAGCTTGAAACATTAGGCGGAGGAGCTATTTTACTTCAAAAATACAATTAAAAAATAGTAATAAAAATATATATAAGTAAGTAAAACACAACAATTTTAAAGTGAGCCAGTTCTCTAAGTGCAATAATGACATCCAGGGTGTGTTTTAATGTGTAATTAATGCCCTTCCATGGGTATAGAGGCCCTCCACCTGTGGTGTTGAGCTTCATAACACCTCTGGATGGGCATTAATTACACATTAACACACACCCTGGAGGGCATTATTGCTTACTTACTGTATCCCCACACACTCTTGGTGACAAAACAAACACCAAAGAAACATAAAAGTATACCCATACCCCATTTTCAGAATTCAAACTCCAGCTCCAAAAATCAAAATGCATAACTGAACACAACAAAAACTTAAGCAAAAAGAGTGATATTGACTGCTGACCTCAGTGTTTCTGGCTTTATAATAGTGTAATCATCCGAAGGCATCTAAATAAGTTACATGCTTCCTAATTCTAATGTGTTATCCTAATCAACAGATTTGGGTTCTGACCTTGCAAACTCATAATAGAAAATATTGGATATAGATATGAGCAGCATGTCAGGATAGATTTTATAGACAGTGCTATAATATGTAATGCATGAATAATCAGATTCCTTTTTTAACTGTTATGACTTTAACACGTTGGATTGTTAATGTTGCTGCTGCACTGCTCCTTATCAGTCACTACAATAACATAGCCTTTAATGGCATATTCTACTGTGCCCCAGTCAATCACATTGCCAGGGATGCTGAGAGTACCATATGTAGCAGCACGGATTTGTTGAGGAGTCAAAACATAATCCCATAGATTTACATTGTTCAATTCCCCAACAAACGATTGGTCAGCTTGAAAACCACCTTCAAGGCTGTCTTGTTCCTGGCCCAATATAATTACACCTCCAGACTTTATGGTGTACCCTTTTGCTAAACCTTTCCGTACTAACCGCTCTCCATTTATCCTGAGCTCCAATAGTCCTGTTCTTGAATCCCATGTGACGCAAAAATGGTTCCAAGTTGATCTGAGATTAGTGACTCTGAAAAGAACATTATTGTTGGCTATATTAAATTCATACTGGTCCTTAGCTGTTGCAAAAAGCAGCAACTCATTGTCTTTAGAAGATGTTGCATAGGAAAAAAGAGAGTATGGTCTGTCAAGATCAGTAAAAGCTCTGATGCAGAGTGTAAAAGCAGTTAAACTCATCTCTTTCACTGGTGTCAGTTTCACATAGTCAGTTGAAGACTGCTGAGGAAAAACCAAATCATAATATGGGGAACCTGAAAAAATCAAAAATAGATTTTAAGTTTTTGAAGACAATAGGCATAACACATAGAATTAAATATATTATTTTAAAACCTGATTACAGTACAAGAACAACAAACCAGAAATGTTTGCTTTAAGCAGACACCCAAGAGCACTGATACTGACTCAGCTGATCAGAGCCAAACAGCAAGTAATTAAGACCCTTAATAGCCATTTGCAGGCTTGTTGCACAACTTGCAAGATGCATTTCTTGTTCATTACTTATTCTATACATTTATCACCAGTCCGAAATAGAAAACAGCATCTTTATCACAAGAAGGTAGAGAAAAGGAGATGAAGCAAACTACATACCTGTCAACTATAATGGAGAATAACAATCTTATTTTTTTTAAAAACAGCCAGATGATACTTTTACATTTAGCTGAGTACCAAACAGCATGAATTCAGGCATGAACATCATGTCATAATACTCTTATTTTTTAAAAATAGCCAGATGATAATTTTACATTTAGCTGAGTAACAAACAGCATGAATTCAGACATGAACATCATGTCATAATACTCTTATTTTTTTCTTCTAGCGGTTCAAAGCAGTAAGCATGCAGTAAACAAGACATGATCTGTGGTTTGTATAAATCATAGGAAGGCATTTAATGCAATCTAGCCTATCAGTTGGATGATGTATGGGTCTCAAGGTGATGCCCTACATAACAGAATATGTGGCTGGTTGAGATACTCATAGAAAATAGAAAGCCGTGTAAAGAAGAAGGTGGTGTTGTCTGCGAACTACAATATAACATTTCATGATTCCCTTGAGTCTCATTATAAAATAAAAATGCTCTGAAGAAAGAAGAATATTTATTTAAGCATAACCAATGCCCAGCAGCAGAAACTGTTTACTTTTCATTTCTTAACTGGGTAAGTGAACTGGTCTGTGGATCATTTTCATCTGCGACCCAGGGCAAAATGCATAAATAACAAAAACAGCAAACGCATTCAAACACAAATATATTTGCATTGCAACCTGATTTACAACACTCTTACTTTAAGAATAAATGGTTACAAAAGAATTCAGAAAGTTAGACTAGTATTTATGTACTCAAAAGAAAAAAGGCTAAACAAAAGCCCCCTGTATAGAAAAAAATGCTGTTCCTTTGTTAAAATCTGTAGCAAACCAATTGTTACATTTGCAGTAAGTACATTATTACATCTTTTAGCATACATGAAGTGCTAAAGTCATTCATCCTGATCACGACTGCACTATCGGCATTCATTTCACAATTTTTTTATGTTTATTTTTTCTTTTAATATTGGGTGCACTGAGGTTATTGTTTGGCACATGCGTACTAGCCTGTTGACATCTGTGTTGAAGTTTCATGGTCGACATTTTGAATGTCAACATTTGGATCTGTCAATTAAACTCAGTAATCCAATATACATTTATATAGATTTATCTATCAATATATGTATATATATATATATATATATATATATATATATATATATATATATATAAAACATGGAAAAACAATGAAAAGACATTTGTTAAATTTGGAATAATAGTCAGATGCAGAGGGTCATTCTGTACTAGAGCTACGTAGACTTCTTTATCAAAAATAAGCAGTGTATGGGTAGTCTTTTACTCATGTTGAATTTCACCGAGTGGCATTTTATCCAACCCAGCCAAGAAACATGCCATCTGGTGAAAGTGAATTGGGCTGATTATAATTTATTGGGGTGCAAGCAGTTAAGGAGCTCTCCTGTATCAAGGGTAATCCTTTAGTCTTTTTTTTTTTTAATCAGATGTAATTTTGCTTAGTACTATTTGATGAAATACTACTTAGACAAATATACCACAGGAAAATGGAACTTATTTTTCCCTTGAGTAGGGATGCTTACAAGAAAAAGAAATGCCCCTGTTTATTTACATAAAGTGAGAGTATTAGTGCTATTTACAAGACTTTTCTTTGCCTTCTTTAATGCAGTTTGCCTAATGTATTGGCTGAATTGTAGCCCCATTATGCATGCCATTAACATACAAAGCAGCAGGGAGATTGTTATGCCTTTGCTACTCCCCCTGCACTGCTAGAAAGTGCTACAAATACAGCAGGCAGCATTAGCTAATAAGCGTTTGCACCACAATATCTCTTTAACTGAAATATGGTTCAGGTTTCTGCACATTTTCCTTTTACAGCAAATTGTGTTTTAGTATGCTAAGAACCAAATGCTTTACTTTTCTGAAACCATACAGTTAGCCCTTCATTTACGAACACATCACAGTGCTGGAAAGCACTGTAAGTATATTAGGAGTATTTGCAAGAAATCTTCACAGCGCAGCTTAAATTTCAGACATAAATGTCATGCTAAGTGTAACTTTTTCTAGTGAGATAGACTTATTTCTGCTTGAAGGCTGACTATTATACTTTGGAAAAAAAAACAAAGACTTTCAGTTGTAAGGTCTATAAAAACGATAAAATATCTATGAATTTAGGCATCATATAATCTGTTCTGCTGCCACGTTTCATCTGACGTATAGTGACCTGTGAACAACTGACATGATCTGCAGAGTTTATTAAACAAGAAAAGAAATGAAGTCGATTGGCAGGCTTTTATTTCATCATCATCTCTCACTCACAAACACACACACACACACATGCACACATGTACATGCATGCACTATGGATAGTGTAGAGTTACCAATCTACCTACCATGTTGTTCGATATAGGTGGAAACCAGATTACCCAGAGAAAACCCGGACACATGCTCTTCTATGCTGCTAGTGGATGGCAAGCCCAATGCTTCTTTGAAATTATAAATGCTAACTACCTTGTACAAATAGTTAACCATTCTACAATGAGACCCAATACCCTTGATCTTGGCTTTGCAAATATGGACACTTCTTGCACATCTCTATGTGCATCATCCTTCCCTGTTGAATCAGACCATAAATTGGTGTCCTTTTTCCTCAAAACTGGTTGTACTTTACCTGCACATACCTATTTCTTTAGGGACATATCAAAAACTAACCTTTTTCAATCACTTGCTGACCTAAAATTCTCCCCTAATCCTCCTCTGATTGAGCCCATCACTAAAGTTGCTGCTTGTGTCTCCGACTTCTACTCCTATTTACATAGTTGTATTGATAAGGTAGTCTCTACATGTACAGATGTAATACAGATTTAAAAAATAAACCCCTATGGTACATATCTATAAAAATAAATTATATAACAGCAGAAAAAAGTCCTTAATGCTTATCAGAAGACTCATTCTACCTACATAACAGGTTGACTGATCACCTTAATCTAAGCCTCTCCACTGGTTACATTCCAGAAGCCTAGAAAACAGACATCGTAATGCCATTTCACAAAGGTGGCCCATCTACAGACCCTTGCAATTAAAGACCCTTTAGCTTCTCTAGCCTTATGTGTAAAACTGTGGGTTGTATTATCTCAGAATGTATTGATAAAGACATTGAAAATCTCTTAACACTGGACCCTCATCAATTAGGCTTTGACAAAGGATGGTCATGTGTGTCTTTAATCTCATTAATTTCTTTGAAAAAGATACTGGTTATACAGTGCATATAGCATATCTGGACCTGACCAAGGTCTTTAACTTCATTCCTCATGTAGTTAATATTGACAAATATGTAAATCTGAATAATAAATTCTTAATGCTGTACAGAGGTGTCACTTCAGAAAACAAAAAAGTTACCTACCAGAGGTGCACCTCAGGCCTCAGTAGTGTTTGACCATCTCATATCTGACATCTGTTTGTTTTTCCTATTCTATGGCTCTCTGACTCTGCAAATGATTGTAAATTGCTTCAACATAGACCATACTGTTGAGTGGTGCAAGGACTATGATCTCAAATTAAATGTGAAAAATGTAATTTTGGTATACAAAACATTTTCCCATATTATATAGGATACACACATCTCCAGCTAGACACATCTAGGCATTCTTGTTGATAATTCCTTATCTTTTGAACATCATATCTCAGCAGTAGTTTAGAATGTCTTGTAACTCATTTACTTTCCAAAGACATCTCCCATACATCTCAAATGCCAAGAATTTCGCAGAATGTCCACTTTTTGCACCATATTTTTGGCTATTCCTCATACAAATTATGGCTTTCTGGAAAATCATTGAGAAATAAAGCCACTAAATAATGACAGGCATTTGAGTTTCAGACTTCATATCCAGAACACGCATGCTAATGCAAAGCCTGTTACTCTAGCCACTTTCTTTTTAAGAGCAATATCTAAAATATTTCCCTGCTTTTAGTCATTTGTCCTCCCAGTTTTTGACTTTGTCTAGAATTCTTACACTAAGAAGTTTAAAGGTATGCTTGTAGATTCAAAGAAGTCGTAATTCCCATTTAGTCATATTTTATCAGACCCAGTGTTGAGTATAATGTCCTTTTTGGCACATATTTGTCTAAACACATCAACAGACTTGAAAGACCTGAAGAGATTCCAAGCTAAAAAGAGAAGTGGCCTCAGTGGTTTTAGTTATCTAGACAGAATGGCAGCCAGTTTTCTCTCTGTACTCTGTTTTATATAGACTCTTCCATGGGGATATTTGTGTAGCCCTTTGATCCTATAAAGATCCAAACCTTTATTAACCTGCTGTTCCTACACAGAACAAATGAAGCCTCAATTATTTGATTAAAGGAACTAAATGTTCATCAACAAATAAATAAGATATATTGTTGTGATAGGTTCATAACCCAATGTATCTCCCACCTCTGAAACAAACTTCCACTACATGTTAGGTAATATATCACCCTTACCACCTTCAACATAAATATAGATAATGGGATGAGTAGCCTCAAATTCTTCCCTGGTCTATCTTGTGTTGCCCTTCTTGAGGTTGTATGGAACTTTTGAATAGTCTTGTAATGGTCTGCAAACTAATTGCCTAGTACTTACCAATGAACCAAAAAACATGAACATAAGGAGGACATGCACAGAAGGCACACTACCGAAGAATCAAACCAAAAATATATTGCTATAAGGCAATGATGCTGCTCATTTCAATGCTGTGTCACTGTTCTGGTTTAGCATAATCTAAATCAGAGGATCTTGAACTGTGTCACAATAAGCCTTCCTCAAAACAACAGAAACAATCTTCAGCCTCATTTATATGCCAGAAAAGTACCTTGAGCTTCAGCATCATCATACAAAAAATATGCTGCATTAATCATTTACAAGGCAAACCTTACCCATTCAACAAGTTTAAGTGCATGCATTGCAAACATAAAAACATGCACGTTCCCCCCACACATATATATGTGCGAGCACCTGTGCCTGCCATAAAGAAAATGGTCACGCACATTGTCACAGTATTGATGCAGTGTATAATATTCATGCTGCAATCCTTTTACCTTCTCTATTATGCATTGTATTTGTGCTTGCTGCCTTGACATAAAAACATATTGTAAATATCATGCTATTTTTTAACAAATATGGTGTTGCCGAACATTTTTGTTCTGGAAAATGTAAAGTGTGACAATGTGAGGTAGTGCCAGCTACACCAGAGAGAATAGGACAGTGCATGTGTAACATATGCCACCACAGCTAGCTGGAGTTTTGAAAAGAAATGTATGTCATATGTATATCAAACTGAGTTGTACAGATGCTTGTGTTGAAGATGTATTTATAAAGTTGTTTGTGTTAAAAATGTGCCAACAGTGGGTCCTGCTGAACAGAAAAGAAATATACCTGTATGTCAGACTGTATTGTAATTGTTGAAATGAACATATTGCAACAGAGGATACTGGAAGAGAAGAGGTTAATCTCGGTCCAGCTAACTTTGGAAAATAGTCTGAAATTAAATTATCTGGTTTAGACCATAATGATTGTATCTTACAGTTCTGACTACAGTCAGAGACACAATGTCTGTGAGAAGCCAGCTTAGTAGCTCTGTAGGAAGAGTGGAAGTGTTAAAATGGTCTTATAGCTTCCAGATGCTGTAACACATCTTAGCAAATATGCTGTAACACATCTTAGCAAATCTCTGTGTGTGTGCCTTGTGATACATATGTCCTAGATTCTGGAGCAGATTCTAGTTGTGGTGTAGTGTGGGAACCAGATTCAGATGACCAGATGAGATGTCATTTTATAGCCAGCACTGAAATGGTATTTAGATATGAGTGAGAGTTGTCACTCATCACTCAGCACTCTGCTATTGGAACTGACAAGACCACTCCCCCACATCATCTTGCTTTGCTGTAGTAAGAAACTGAACTAGGCAACAGTGATTCTTTAATCAGTCAGGAAAATATAGTGAGATTAGTTAGATATTGTTGTTCTGTATCTGTCCGAATCTATTGATCTGTGTCAATTTTATTTGCAGTGATTGAAACTCAGGTGTTTATTGTAAGTAGATATTCAGTATTTTCACCCACAGTAGGGATAGCTACCCAGTGGTATAAACCTTGGCTCAAGATGATTGTCACCACTAAACTGATATCCCAACCCCATGTGCAAAATGTGAAAAAGAGTTGAGGATGGATTGATGGATTCAATATTTTCATGTTCTTTTATTATTTATTATTATTAAATATATTTAAACTTTTGATCGTGGTTAGTCTTTCTAGAGAATACTTTAACTTTTGAGAGCGCTTATATTTACTTGGTGACACTGTCATCACAACTGAAAGTCTTGCTGCATTGGTCAAACACTACCATTTGTATTAGTAATTGGCTATCCTGCTAAGAGCCTTAGACTAGCAGTCTGGTGGCAGTGGAACTACCTTATAACCTGGCATAGCTAGTAAATCTGTGCCAGCCTTCCCCAGGGTGAGTGTGTGTGTGTGTGTGTGTGTGTGTGTGTGTGTGTGTGTGTGTGTGTGAGTGTGTGTGTGTTTGTGTGTGTGTGTGTGTGAAAATCAAATATTGCAACAGGGACATAGAGCACTGTTTTTTGCAGAGAGAGAGGTAAAGTTTATTTGGGGCCTGGAGAAAAAAGTCCAGCCTCAGGACTGGGTGTGCTTCCTGTGTGCTGTTAATGAAAATCATTCTTAGTGCAGAGAGCTGCATTTGAAAATACTGTGTGTATGTATTTTTGTTCCAAGTCAATGTCCCTCACTGGTGTCTGTGGTGAGGATTGAGGCTTCTTGATTACCAGACCAGAATAGGGATGTCACATAAAGCACAAAACATTTGCTATTGCATACTGTAAACCCACTATTAAATGAAGATGTCACTGCCCAATTCTCTGCATGCATGCATTCAAAGTATTGTTTGTAAATCTGTAGCTGTCTTTCTTGTTCTTCATTATAAATATTTGTCAACTGGAAATATTTGTTGCAAATTTGAGTTTTACTGTCTTTTTCTATCTGGACTGCAAATAGTCTGTTTTTCTAACTACTGTGATATATCTGAATAATTGATGCACTAAACTGTTACTCTTATGGGCCAAGGTCATGTCTGTAAAGGGTCTGATGACCAACTCACTTATCAAATGGCAATGAGTATATATATGCTGATAGTTTTCAATACAAATTTGCAGTTAATTGCATTTATTTATTTATACTTTCTATAGCCTGATCCAAAAGAAAAAAAAAAGTGAATAGATTTTTCATATTTGCTTGCCCCCCCCCCCCCAAAAAAAAAAAAAAAAACATGCCTGAGCCTCCTGGACATCCTCAAGGAGACTGGGAGAAATGTTGACCTAACTCACATGAAAAGAAAAACAGCCAAAAGTGATAATTGCATCTGACATAGGTCTTTTTGGGAAATGTGCAGAATCAGGCCTACTGCAACAGCTGCTCTCCTCTTCCACCTTAGGAAAATGTAGTGTAAACAATAGTCTATCATTCGGGTTATAGTATGAAAACATATAATGCAATAAGTACAATAAGCAAATTCAGAAATCAAATATTTTATGTAAAATATGCCACTACAAAGCAAAAATACAGTAAACACGAGAATCATGTTCCATATGTAAGATGACATCTGAAATGGTATACTAGGTAAATAGAAATGCATGAGAAAATAGTGTAACTTCTAGCACAAAAGCAATGAGTTTCATTAAAATAGACAGTCAAGCAGCCCTTTACTAAATTTTTTTTAATAAGGTAATAAATGTGTGAAACTTAATTACTAGCCCTGTTTAATAAGTTCTTACTATTTAGTTATGTGTTACATTATATTTTAATAGTACTAAAAATTTAATAAGGTAATAAAGGGCAGAAAGTGAAAACTATATCTCACCCTTAAGTTGTTGAGGGATTGTGTCACAGTACTGTAAAATATGACTCTTTAGCAGTTTCAGAACTGTCCATATTCAGTGCACTCACTAATTACAAAAGTCAAAAGTTCCAAGTAAACATTTCATTCTTACGTTACTATATGGCCAGTCCAGTAAAGTTCTCAGAAGGCAGCGTAAGTCATGGAACTCAAAAGTTGCATCAAGCACCTTTGACATCGTACATTTTGTAACAGTTGGGGTGTGCAGGTTTCCAGAGATACCATTTTAGGCAATGGTATTTTCAGTTAAACCAGTTAGTTCTCAAACAGCTTCTGTTTCTCAGGTCCAGCATTAACACATTTTGGTCTGTCTCATGTATGATGAATTTTTGCCTTGCATTTTTTTTCTTAAATATGGCCTAGTGTAGTATTATTTTTAGTTTAAAATCATGTTTTTTATTTAGTCTTATTGCAGTATTAGTTTTACTTTAAATACTTTTGGAGTTTTGAAAGTTTTAAAGATAAGTTAGAGACCAAAAACCTTGTTTCTGCTTCCATTGTGCTAATGACAGGAATTGAGACAGCATTTTCGTAAATAAAGCTTACACAAGATGACTCAGAGAAATAATTGTGCCATTGTCAGTGGTGCAACAGGTACCACACTTGCTTTTGGTTCAGAAGACTGTGGGTTCTATTTCCACACCAGGTAGCTTGATTGTTGATGGTGCAACATAATGGGGTGCTGTACTCCTGAGTATGTCATACTTCAGATGAGGTGTTAAACCAATATCCCATCTGATTGAGTTGCTGGCAGCTCAGGTGGATATAAAAAATCCTATGGCACCTATTGAAAAGAGCATGGGGATTTCCCTGATGCCCTGGCCAAATTTCCCCTAGTAGTATAAAGGCGTTGCCGCCTCACAGTTAAAACATTGCCCTGTTCGATTCTCAGCTAGAGTGTCTTCTCTGTGGAGACATGCGTGAATGGGCGTACCTTCGTTGAAGGTTGTGCATCAGGGCTGGCAACTCGGCACGTAAAAATCTACTGCCAATCATTAGCGGACCGGAGTTCCGCTGTGGTGACCACTAACTGGGAAAAGCCAAAAGACACAACAACAGTATAAATGTTACCTTGGGCCTCCTATGAAAAGAAGCTACTACCCTGCGGGAAACAAAGATGAAATGAAAAAGTAATACACTGATTTATCCAATTGCAGAGTACAATGCAGTTCTTTGTACTTATGTAACAAACAGCTTGAAAAATCTGAACAGATTCTCACAAAGAATATAGTTGGCTGATAAAGTCTAAGATATGCAGACCAATTAAGGGAGATTTGACTCTACTCAATGTCATACAAGCTCTTAACAGGTGATCTGTGTCTAGCATCTATAACACTGTTGTATCTGCTTCTTTTTGAAACACTGTGTCAGACAAATATGGCTAGTGGGACTAGAATAGGGTCAGGAAATTTGTCATTGAAGCTTAGTGTGGGAAAAGAGGGATCAGTTTGTGACATATAACGCCAAGTTATTGAACAAGCTACCACTTCTGGTTAAGCAATACATTATCTCTGTTTTAAGAAATCACTACATAATTTTATAGAGAATAATACAGGCATGGGGTGATGCCAGTCCATCTTGTAGAAGATAAAAATCTGTAAGCTTGAAATTTAAATCTATGAAATAATCCATGCAACAGGCAGGAAAAAAACTGCTATAGCAATAGGAAAAATAAAGGCAAATAACTGGATATTCAGCAAGCATGAATAACAACTTGCAATGAAGAACTAGGATCTAAAACTGATGTTGATTAACTAGAAAGAAGCTAGTTAAGGAACCAATACTGAAAATGGCTTACATGAGGTATATTTCATATGTGTAACTGTTGCTCAAAGTATATAATAAGTACTTGTGTGGTTGCCAATGCAGTCAAACATTCAACAATCTAAAGTGACTTTCCTCCTAAACAACAAGTCATATTAATGACAGGCTGCGGAAACCAACTATGTGAAATTGTGTGAACATGCAAATAATTTAAAGGTGATAAAAGTCGTTATTGTCATCAAGCACTTTTCCTCATTTTTTACATATAGGTCGGGGTATCACATCAACATTAGTCAATGTAATCAAATCAGCTAGAGTCAAAAGGCAGTCCAAAGTGACTTTTATATAGAAGTGCTTATATAGAGACTACAGTATGGCAGCATGGACTGAGCAGGGAATGGAATACAAGTGTATACAAACAAGGTAATTATCATGAAAGGAGATTTTTTCCCCTCAACATCTACTGAGCATCAAGCCATCACTGTAACCACCATCAGCTACTTTTTCTCCTTAAGGGCAAGAGCACAGCTGCAGTGTGGTCATCTTCTAGGTAGTCATTACATTTTTTAATGCCAACCAGTCCTCTGTATGTATCCATGAGTTCCCAAGGGGTTAGCATGCAGTGGGATCATGCAAGGGCTTCTCATCTGTTATAATGACTGATGTTATCCCTACAATGCCTCTCCCTAAAAGCATACCTGGTCTCCACTGGTAATTTTAGGCAGAGTGTATATCTTGAGTCACATTATCCCAGTCCTTTCAGGCTCTGCCTCTTCATTTTTCTCCATCTCCAGCTGGCTCCTCCATCTCCTAATTTGTTACTTGAACCCAGTTCATGTGGGTTATAGTGAATCATGCAAATGCATTTTATACAACAGCAAAAATAACAAGGAATTTAAACTTAAAGAGTAGTACTTTATTATATAGCTAGTGCCACTGCAAATGAAAAATATATTTTTTCAGAGTGGCTGAGTGCCATGGATGTCAAAGTACATGGGCTGTTGCATGCAAAGAACAATGCCTAATAGAGTGAATGAGTTTTATTGGAGAAATAATGCCTACCCAGGGGTGCTCAACACCATAGGTGAAGGACTTTTATTGCTTGCTCACCACTTGCTCCAGAAAAGGAACTTAATTCTGAAAGAATATTGTATTAAACCAGAAATAACCAGTTAGCATTTTTGTCCTTTCCAAACACTTTATCAGACTGATTTCACAATCCCCACAGTTCACTAAAATACTAAAATGTTAGTCACGTGACTCACGACATAATCCAATAAAGTAGTGTAATGAACATAATTAAATTTGCATTAAAAAAACACATTTATTGCTAGTGACTGCATTTAACCTAGACACTTGCATATGGGTTTAATTTAATCTGCCAAAATACTTCTCAGTCAGGCTTGTCTTTTCTTAGTATATCTTTAATTAATAGCAACATGGTCAATAACAAAAAAAATAAAATAACATTTAGCAAATACCACATAATGTATACTGTGTTTTATCAGAGCATTTAAAATATTTTTGTGTTTGATGGTATACATGTGTTTGTACATCCTGGATTTAAAATTTATTGTGGGTGTGCCCACATAAAATGTGTCACATTTTCAACAAACAGATGAGTAAGCCACAAAAATCAGAATTACATATGAAAAACATGGAGAACCATATATTTAAGAACTGAAAATCGGAACCTTCCAAATTATACCTGCATATGCTCAGTGGCGGCTGGTGACTTCAAATCAAGGGGCCTGCAGGAGACAGCTGAATGGGTGGGGCCAACTTGAAAGGGGTGGAGCTATGCTAAAAAATGCAAAAACTGTGACTTTAATTAAATATGCTGCCTTGGGTGCCAAACCATCATTATGAGAGTCCAAGCAAGACAATATGAAGTGTAGAAGAAAAAAACATTTCATTGCATTAGCTACATGACAGCTTACTTAATATCTAGATGGAAACAAAATGTTGTGAGGCATGAAAAAAGAAATTACTTTTTAAATACATTATTGGAATGCCAGTTAAAATCAAGTATAAAAAAACAAGCAGAACTCAAACCACTTCTCCTCACACTGCAGTTCTAATTATAATTTATATTCAGCTTTATAAAAGTACCAAGTAATATGCTGAAAGTAGCAATATCTGTGATGCCCCCACTTGTAAAAATGTTTTTTATCCAAAAAAGACCTGCTGCCTGACAACAACTTTAAACTTGTTTCATGGGAAAAACATGATCAAAGTAAAAAATGAACAACAAGCTCAAGATAAATTGCTTAAATGATTACTGCACAGGTTATGGACCACACATGATAGTTGGCATTTTGTTTAGTTTATGGGTAAAGACTGCAAAGATGACTGCAAGTCTCCAACAAATGTAATGAGCTTGTGAAAATACTGTAATCTTGTCCTTTATTGCAAATACTGTCATATGCATTTCAATACCTAAGACTTATACGCTATCTAGTTATGTAAATATTCTCTGCATGGCAACAACAAAAAGGCTTTCAGTGTTGGTAATTCTTTAACAGTATGCTTATTAGATCTTACTTGCATCTTATGGTCTCAGACAAGCCTACCTGATGGTCATTTAATCATTGTTACTTAAACACAGAGCAACATGCATTTTCTGAATAAGAAGAAGCTTCTTCTGAATAAGAATGGAAGACTGGCACCTCAGAGTTCCTTCCCACCCCAACTGGGGTACCCCAGGGATCCATTCTTGGCCCTATGCTCTTCAATATCTCCATTAATGATTTCCATGCAGCCATTCCTAACACTAAGATAGTACAATATGCAGATGACTCAACTTTAGTTTGCTCTGCATCAAACCTCCCTGAGCTCCAAACAAAAACTCAAACTGCCTTCTCAACTACTGAGAACTGGATGCTCCAAAATCACCTCTCTTTGAATGCCAACAAATCAAAAATCCTTCTATTCTCTCCCTCAAAATCTATCCACCTAGACAAAACCTCTTTCAAGATTACAAGCCTTGCCAACTCCGCTATAGAAGTTGTTCCTTTTGCTAAACTTCTTAGAGTTGCTATTAACGAACACCTAAAATTTGATACCCATATTCAGCTAAATATAAAGAAAACCCATCAGAAACTTGGCATGCTGTATAGAAACTCCCACTTCCACTCCCCCTCAACAAGACAGACCCTCGCCACTACCTTTTTACTACCTACACTAATGTATGGTGCTCCCCTACTAACCAACCTATCTTTCTCCATCTCTTCTAAACTAGAATCCTGTTACAATAAAATCTCAAAGTTTGTCACCACTTCCAAATACTCCACTCACTACTGTAAACCTCTCCACCAGCTGCAATGGCTAGAACTCTCAAACTACCTTGACTACCTCCAACTCGTCACCACTCACAAGCTTATTTTCAAACCAGCTATATGCCCAGCACTAACAAACACCTTAACATTATACACCCAAAACATAATTCTAAGATCTACCCACCAAAATCTAATCCTGCTAGTCAGCTTCTCCTATCCTTTTCTGTCACCAAAAAATGGAATTCACTCCCTCCATCTCTAAGAATTTCTGAGAACTCTGAATACTTCAAAACCCGGCTGCATTCTTACCTCCCCCAAAAATGGAAATGCAATTGCACTCCACCTACCTAACCTGCTTAATACATAAATACTTTATAACACACAAAGTTAGTTCTTTCTTACGCACTATTGATTAACCCTATGTACTTCATGCTAATGCTACCTCTATACCACTCTTAGAGGATTTAAACCTTTGTATAAATTTAACTCATGCTAATATTCATGCATAAAGAACTCATCCATGCTAATGTTACTTCTATATTATTCTCAGATGGTTTAAACCTCTGCATTAATTTAACCTTGTACTACTTTTCTCAACCACTATGCAAAGTGCTTTACATCCTTCTCCAAGCAACTGTTTAACGTCTGTTTAGTTTTTGCTATTTTGTATGTAAAATTTGCTTAGTTTATTTCTGTTTGCACTATGTATTGTACTTCATATTATGGAGCTTGTACTATGTATTATTAGAGCTTTTCTCCCTGAGTCTCCACTGAAAATAGGCTCTTTGAGCCCAGTGGACCTCCCCATCATCAAACTGGAACTAACTAACTAATTAACTAACTAACTAACTAACTAACTAACTAACTAACTAACTAACTAACTAACTAACTAACTAAAAGAAGCATAAATCAACAGTATAAAAATATGACAGAAAACCAGAACATTCTGCAAAATCAAGGACAGATGAAAAGCCATTGTAGTACTTGAGTCTACCCTGGATGGGGGGATACTCTGCACACTTACACTGCATAACTGCTCCTTGCCTTGGTTGGACACATCCAGAGTCACTATGTGGGGGAGTGGGGTGCAACAAGTATTTCACAATTTGAAATGTCTCTGGCTGACGGAGATTACGCTGACACATTTGTCATGCCTCTGAGCCTCAGACAAGAAATTTGGAAAAAGCCATAAACAGAAGTAGGACAAATACCCAAAAATAAGAACAATTTTTAAACATTGCTCTTAAAAACTTAGAAAGATAATAGAACAGTAGGGCTTGCATTAGTATAAATTTTCTGAAGGGTATGAAATCTGAAACTCAAATGTCTGTCATTATGTTTTAACTTCAGTCTTTAATGATTTGCCAATAAATTTTTCCAAAAAAACACAATTTTATGAAAAATGGACCCAGAATGTGATGCAAAAATATAAAACAGCCACACACAAGCCCTGTTTCAAGCCACACACACACACACACACACACACACACACACACACACACACACACACACACACACACACACACACAAAATAAAAAGCCCTGTTTCAAGCCAGACACACACACAAACACACACACACACAAAATAAAAAAAGTCCTGTTTCAAGCCACACACACACAAAATAAAAAAGCCCTCTTTCAAGCAACACACACACAAAATAAAAAAAGCCATGTTTCAAGCCACACACACTGTGGCTTCATTAAAATGATGAATCCATACCTCAGAGTCCATTTTTCAGCACTCTTCAGTCCCACAAAGTCCACTGCAGGTTTCACCCCTTCCTGTGGCTTCAGAGTTCAGTAAAAAAAGAAGCACCCTTAAGTCCCACGAAGCACCCTTCAGTCCCACAAAGTCTCAAGTGCAAGTTTCACCCCTTCCTGCAGCTTCGGAGTTCAGTAAAAAAAGCCCTTCAAGAGCAAAGTTCTTCCCCTTCTCGTGAGAGCTACCAGTCTGCAGCTGTTGCAGTCTGATCCCCTTCAAATCTATGTAGTTGTAAACTGCATAGACTTCTGGGATCTCTGTTGTCTGAATGCTGTCTGGCTAATTCCAGACTGCTGGTGAATCAGTCCGGATGTTTGTGTGCATGTGTGGAGGCTAATCCAGACTGCTGGTGAACCAGTCCAGATGAGTGGAGTTCCTTGAATGCATTCGAACACGCATGCATGGAGTTCTGGACGGACTTGCTTTCACTTTTTTATTTTGTTTTTCTTTTCTTTTCTTTTTTATTTTCTTTTTATTTTATTTTCTTTTACAGCTGGAGGCGCTGCAGTCCAATAGCATGAGCCGCCCCTGCATATGCTACAGTAATGACATTTACATGCCCCTTTTTATTTTGTACTGTCTTCTGATTGTTAGATTTCCCATTTTTTTTAATTCTTAAATTTTTTATTAATAAAGTTTGCATTATCTTCAGCTATTGGTGCCACCTCTGCACCGCATAAAAATACTCTGACTTCTATGCAAAGAAGCTGAGAGGAATGTGCTTTCTCTCTTTTTGGCTCACTTACTCTCTTGTGCATTCACACACATGCACGCAAAACACACACATACACAATTTCTTTATTGTTCTACCTCAACAAATGAGGATTTTTTAAACCACTCTTAGAAGGGTAAGTGAAGCAGAAAGTCCTTGTAACTATTATTAAAGTTGATTTTGCTAGTTGAGTATTTTTCTCTTTTTTTCTTTATTATTATTATTATTATTATTATTATTATTATTATTATTATTATTATTATTATTATCATCATTGTCATTATTTCTACTCACTAAATAGCAAAGCCATATTTAGCAAGCATAAAATTGTGGCATTTCCTTTTTTCCGTCCTTGCCTCATGGTAACTTTATATGTTGCCATAAAGTGGCAGACTTTTTTTTTATTGTGCTTATCTATACAGGGAAAACCTGTTGGAGAACATTAATTCTCCAATAGGCTGAAAATGTGCATCTAGCCAATTGTCTAAAGTTTTTTAGTTTTTCATTAAGCCTCCTGATAAGGCATTCAAAGTGATGGTCCAGATTCTGGAAGACCATTTGAGCCCAAAGTAATTGGTAATTGCAGAATGATCTACGTTTAATGCAAGGAATCAATTGAGAAATGAAACTTTCATTGGATGTATGGTAGAACTATGTACACCAGCTAAACATAGTCAGCTGGGACCAGTGATACAATAAAGATAAACTGATTTATGGAATGTACTGTGGAGGCAAATAAAAATAGGTTGTTCTCTCAGAAAGGTCTGTCATTAGATCAATAATAGAATATAGTGGTTTCTATGGAATTAATTGTCAAATACCTGTATGAATTACAACAAGATGTGATTGACTGTAGTCAGGAAAAGGTCTACACGTTTCCCAGGGACAAATAATATTTTCAGTGTGGCAAGATATGATGCAAGGCTTGCTTTTATTAAGTAGGAAGATGAGAGAAGTCCAAGATGCAAGGTACACTAAAACCAGTCTTCACTGACTGCAGATCATTAATTATTAATAACATTTTTAACCAGAAGAGGACACTATTACTAATGGCTGCAACTTATTTACAGCAATGGTGGCTATTCTTTGGAAGCTGTTCATAAAACATTGAATATATACAAAGCCACTGAGCAGCATGATAGTGGTACTTGTTATTATAGCTGCACTATGAGAGATCAGAAAAGACAACTACTTCTGATCTACTGGGTGTCAGTTATAAGCTTCTTGTGCCACTGCTACCTGTGATGACTGCCACCATGCAGCTAAAAAACAAAAATGATACATTATTATAATGACTTTATGAGCTGGTAGTAAAAAGGTAGATCAGAGATAACTTTTTATACTGCCTTTTTAGAGAATAAAAAACAAATGCCTGAGTATCAAGATATATTGTTAAATGGCACCACTATGCCAATTCTACGAAAGTTATATTTCAGACTGAGTGGGCTATAAGAAACAAAGCTCCTTGTCCGCAGTTTTATTTGATTGGTAGCTTTGCAAAATTTAATGACAAATTGTTCTAAATGAACTACAACAATCACTCCTTACATCCTTGGGAGTAGATCTCAGCACCATGGTAGGGCATTCATATTGATTTTGCAGGCCTTATGACTGTGCTTGATGCACATTGTAAGTGATCAATGCTAGATGGAATCAACCACCTCCTGGAAGGCCATACTGGTATTGAGAACTACTTTTATAAGAAATAGTTTTCAAAGCAAATTGTAAGTGACAATGGGTTGTAATTTATGGCTGAACATTTAATGTTAATGTGAAGCTCTGTTGTGTCAAACATTTTACATGTATGCCTCACCACCCAGCAATAGATGGTATGGTGGAATCATTTCTACAAACATTTAAAAAAGTCCATGTCAGCCATGAGAATTTGACAGCAAACTTTTGCAGTATAAAGCTGTCAATGTCCTTTGCCTGTAGAAGTGCCATGCGTGCAACTACAAATGTGATATCTGCCCTTCTATTCCTGAATTTAAACTTTTGATCAATTATAGTTTAATTGAAGTCTGACTTCATGACACATGTTCATGTCAAGCAGTTTCAATGTGTACATTACCAGTCTTTGAGAAAATATCAAGAGGGAAATATGTACTATCACAGAAAATGTCATTTAGATCCAACACAGAAGTATTGCACACTATTAAATATATACTGCTTATCACAAAGAAACTACTCACTTCAGGAGACATGCACCCAAACCCAGGACCACTTAGTCTACTATCAACCAAACAAACCTCTGACCTATCGATACTTAATATCAATACTAGGAGTATATCTAACAAACTTCCTGACCTACATGTATTTATAGCCCACTACTCCCCAGACATACTAACCATTACTGAGGCCTGGCTAAAACCAAACACTCAAGATGAGGAACTCCTTCCACCAGGCTATAATATATAAAAACAGGATAAAGTAAGCAATAAGGGAGGTGGAATTGCTATCATCTTTAAAAGTACACTCAACATAAAACCCTTACAAACCCCTTAACCTAAATTTCAAAATGCTGAAATCTTAGGCTCAGTCCTATATATAAACACCAAAAAAATCAATATACTCTGCTGTTACATTCCCCAAGGAAATAACGCTCCCACCATTGAAGAAATCCTACTGGACTACAGATAATCTTCCACAGGAAACCATCCTATAAGGTGACGTAAATACTGACTGGTTAGCATGTAACTCTAACAACCCCACTAACCACATCAATCTCTTTGGTTTTTCCCAACTCATCCAAGAACCCACTAGAACAGATAAAAAAAAATAATCTATATGAGACTGGATGCTAGTCAATTGCCCCAACTACCAGACAGGATGCCTACCAGACACTCTAAGTGACCATCTCCCCACAGACCTCCTTCATAAACGCACCAAATTAGCTAAGCCCATTGCTTTTAGACAAGTTAGAGATGACAGCAAACTAAATATACAGGATCTTAACTCCACTCTAAAACAATGTAACTGGGGACCACTTAAAACCCTAATTTTAGACCAGGCCATCAACTACTTTAATAGCACTTTCATTACTGTCCTAAATTTAGTCACACCCATTAGGAAAGTTAGAGGTAAGACAAACTACACACCATGGCTCGGTAGGGACACAAGAGCCCTGCTGAAGTCTAGAGACAAGACTTAGAAAATATGGAAAAAGAGAAAACACTAGCCTATCCAAACAAAACTACCAACAACTCAGAAATCAGGCCAAGAAATAAACCAAATTGGATAAATTGGATAATTTACATATATATATATATATATATATATATATATATATATATATATATATGTGTGTGTGTGTGTGTGTGCATATGTGTATATATATATATATATATATATATATATATATATATATATATATATATATATATATCCATATGAACATTGAAGGTATGTAATAAATCAAACTATTCATTTGTTAGTGGTATTAAGCTAATTTGGCAAACTGAATGCAGCTTCATACATCTCAAAACTCTTAATTTTTCATCTTATATTTTCCATATGTTTTCTTATCTCATAATGTGTAGAATAAAAATCTTGCCCACAATATAATTTAATAGTTATCAATGCTTCCAAATGGAACTGTACAGTGTTTATACTGTGTGTATTGACTGAAAACAAGTAGAAAATCTGAAAAAAATATTTTAAGAAATTACAAACATATGTCCATTTGTTGATATATATACTGAAGAACAGTTAAATTGCAAAGTCCATTGAAATAAATTGTAATACTTAAAATGGAGTATAGATATTGCCCTGTTTCATGGAGATAGTTGATAGGGCTACATCATTTTGCAAGCAGTGAGTAGAGCAAGGTCCAGTGAAGTTCATATGAGGTAAAGGAATTAATAGTAGATCATCTTCTTTGTTGCAATTTAAATAATTAAACATGGTTTTCTTTATTTAAAGTTGGCATCTGGCAGGTTACTGCAAACCATGAAGATTTTTTTCCTGGATAATTGAATACCTCCAAGATTACAATCACTTGGCAGTATAAATGAACCACACTCAGAGTTTACTAAAATACCTTTTTCTTTATTATAGGTATCAGCAAATGTGGACTGGGTACCACCAGTGTCTTTCCATTAGTGACTGATCATACTGGATGTGGGCCCTCAAGTGTCATTATAGTGCAGCGCCTGTTAGTGTGGAAAGGAAAACAAACTAGATTGACAATTAG
Organism: Protopterus annectens; assembly: GCF_019279795.1. Taxonomy (NCBI): domain Eukaryota; kingdom Metazoa; phylum Chordata; order Ceratodontiformes; family Protopteridae; genus Protopterus; species Protopterus annectens. Next base: position 1,236,807,993 of record NC_056745.1, read on the forward strand.
TTTTATTTTTTTTTCAATAATAATTCTTTATTTTTCCCTTTTTTTTTCTAAATGTTAATACAATACTACAACCTATTTACATTATATACATGAATGTTTCCAACAGTTACATAGGGTCATTATACATAACTATACACGTCTAAATAGATATTACAGAAAAAAAAAGAGTAAAAATCTAGTATCAATATAAGGCTTATCTATAGACAACTCCATAGTTAGTCTATACTTCCCGGAGAAAAGTGGAATGGAACCTTAAGCTAAGACAATGTTGAAGATTTGCTCCCATATTTTTGTATTATTTACACTTTTCTTATGATCACTAATTAATAATTTATGTGCTAGGATATGTTTTATCGCTACACTCTTGAAATTTTCCCATGAAGTCTGGGATGGATTCAACCAATTTGTAGCAATATACAGCTTCATTAACAAAAAAATATTTACAAGTATGCTCCTTGGGATCTATCCAAATTAGTTGGCAGAATATGCAGAATCATAAACTCCCAAGAGAGTGTAGACTGTTGATATCCCATTTTTTGTAGTTGGAATTTCAAAGAATTCCAGAGTTTAAAAATACATTTACAACTCCAGAACATGTGTAAAAGGTCAGCCGTTTGCTCTATACAATATGGACATTTGGGTGAGTTTTTTGAGTTAAATTTATGTAAAGTGAGACGCGTATAATATGCATTATTAAATATCATCAACTGAGTAAATAATAACTTCTGAAGGGACACTGATTTTAAGGTTAAGTTAATTGCTCTCACTATTTTACTATCTTCAATCGTTAACAAGTTCTCCTTCCAGTATTTCGATAAAAGTATTTGGTTATTGTATTTCACCTCTTTCATGAAACTATATGATGCTGTTATATATTTACATTCCTGTGTTAAGGTTTGCCATAAGTTTAGGCAAATGTTTAAATCTTCTTCTTTAATTTTGAAATTCCTATTACTAAAATTGCTTATTCATAAGTCCTTTAACTGTCTTATTATAATTAAATATGAGTTAGGGAGATCCATCTCTCTTAGTATGTTATGTATTGAGATACCTAGAAAGGGATATAAATCGAGTATGGTTAAAGTACTTATAAGTGGGAATTTCTTAAGGTCTATCAACTGATTACCAATTTTCAAATTCGGGTTTTTATGAAATGGTTGAAGAATCATCATATATTGTAAAAGATTTAGTGAGTTAAACAGACTTTGTACTGACATTATATATATTTTGATATGCTCCATCAAAGTGTACATTTTAAGGGTACCTTTGTTTAAAAAAGGTAATGCCTTACAATTAATACCCAGACCAGCAACATGTTTATGATTTAGAATCAACCACTTAGGAGCCCATTTCGAATTGATCCTATCAAAGTTAACTACTCTTAGAATTCTATTAGCATTTATTATTAAATAATAATGTTTCAAAATTCGGTAGTTCCAACCCACCCCTATTTTTCGGAGTCATCAGTTTGTCATAAGATATCCTAACTTTTCTAGGTTCCCATACAAATCTAGCTAATTCTGTATGAAGTTGTTTGAAGAATTTCTTGGAAATTTGAACTTGAGTAGCTCTAACGATATATAATATTCTGGGAAGTATGTTCATTTTAATAATTGAGATCTTTGCCATTATTAGTAATTTCAGATTATCCCATCTTTTTAAATCAGAGACTATCTGTTCCCAAATTAACTTAACATTATTTACGTAAAAGTCTCTATTATCTGTTGAAAAAACAACCCCTAAATATTTGATTTTTTCTTCGGATTTTACCTGCCCTACCAATGGTAAAAGCGAGAAGGGTGTAGGCATCTTTAATGGGAATACCTTGTTTTTTTTTAATTTATTTTGTAATTAGATATTTTTGCAAAGTCTTCCACAGCTTTTAATATTTTCTTAATATCTGAAACCGGTGTTGTGCAGTAAATATTCAAATCGTCCGCAAAAGCAGCCATGGAAATCTTCGTACCACAAATTATTGGGGCATTGTGATAAATATTTTGTTTGATATGTAAAAATAATGGTTCTAAATATAAATTGAATAATATAGGAGAAAACGGACATCCTTGATGGGTACCATTCTTAATTTGAATTCTTTTTGAGAGATTCCTATTAATAACTAGATTTGTATAAGGATTATTATATAGTTTTTTTAAAGTTAAAATGAATTCTTGCGGTATATTAAAACATGCTAAAATATCAAACAAACATTCTAAGTTCACTCTATCAAAAGCTTTTTGTGCATCCATTATGAGTGCATATGCATTAAAGTTCCTATGAGTGGCATAAGATATCAGTGTATGAAGTGATAACGTATTATCTGTTGTTTGTCTGCCATTTATAAAACCGGCTTGTTCATCTGATATTATCAGGTTAATTGCCTTCTTCAATCTATTAGCCAAAAATCAATGTCATCATTTTCATATCTATATTCAAAAGTGAAATAGGTCTATAATTATCCGGGTTATGTAAATCAGTATTCTCTTTCGGTATAAGAATAGTTTTCGAAGCATTAAAGTGCGGGTCAGTAATTTTATTATTAGTTATACAGTTGAATACCTGTGGAAGTATTTTCCCCAATATATCACTAAAAGTTTTATAGAATTCTGTGGTCAAACCATCCGGTCCCGGAGCTTTATATGGCTTCAACTTCTTAATTGCATCAGTTATCTCCTCTGGAGAAATTGGTTTAACTAAGTTCATATGAAGCTCATCACCAATCTTCGGAAAGATAATTTTCTGCAGAAAATCATTATTACTCTTATTTATATTTACTTCCTGTTGCTCACCATATACTTGTGAAAATATTAGTTCAAATGCCTTCATGATATCTTCAGTATTGGTATATGTTTTATTGTTAAAGTGTATTTCATAGATTTGAGAAGGTATTTTCAATTGATTAATAATACGTGCTAGTGCTTTTGAAGGGGTCTGTATGTGATTGGCGTATTTTACCAGCATTTTCTGCTCATAAAATGATAATTTACTGTTTTGTAATAAAAAGAGGTCCTTCTGACATTTTAATAACTCCGTTTCAGTTTGTTTACTATAATTCCCAATTAGATCCTGATCCAGTAATTTAATTTTAGTTTCCAATTCTTGTATGTCTCTCACTTGTAATTTCTTATAAAAAGTAGCCTTTTGGAGAAACATTCCTCTAATTTGCATTTTGGTAGTTGCCCGTTCTATGTCAGGAGGATGACGGTGTTCCGAAAGATTAGCTAGTAATTGGTTAAAGAACTCCTGAGCTTCTTTTATTACATCTTCTTTATGCAATAGATATGGATTTAATGTCCAATTATAACCTCTAAAGTGTATCTTATGACTAGTGTCCTTATTGAAAGTTAATGTGATCCTAGAATGGTCCGACAAATGTCGAGCTTGTATATATATATATATATATATATATATATATATATATATATATATATATATATATGGGTTCACTTCAGTTCACTGAACTTTCATTTCACTGACTTTCATTTCACTGACACCATTTCACTGAAATTCATTTCACTGAAACTTCATTTCACTGAAAGTTCATTTCACTGACAACTATTATTAGCAATAAAATGGAATATTCCCCCTTCCCCACTGTAGTGTGACCCTGGAGTTAGAATATATAGTTGGGGGGGTGCAGCCCCACTTCATTTCATATGATATTCTTACGTTTGATATAATATTGCTTAGTAAAAGAAAAGTAAGTGGGGCTGCCACACCCCCTAACTATATATTCTAACTCCAGGGTCGCACTACAGTGGGGAAGGGGGCATATTCCATTTACTTTGTAATAATAGTTGTCAGTGAAATGAACTTTCAGTGAAATGAAGTTTCAGTGAAATTAATTTCAGTGAAATGGTGTCAGCGAAATGAAAGTCAGTGAAATGAAAGTTCAGTGAACTGAAGTGAACCCATATATATATATATATATATATATATATATATATATATATATATATAAGGATAAAAAAAACATTAGTGCATCTGAAATTAGAAAAAAGTCGATCCTGGACCACATTTTATGACAACTTGAATAAAATGTAAAGTTATTTGCATTCATTTGATTCTTATTGTATTTAAATGGATCATATAATTTAAAATCTGTTTTAAATTACTGTAGTGCTATCACTGCTTGGTTATTAAAGGACCTATGGGAGCTTGATTTATCTAATTTAGGGTCTTGGTATGTATTCCAGTCACCTCCTATTATTATATAGTAATTATTATATTGATTCAGGATAAAATAAAGTGATGTTATGAAAAATTGTTGATTGGTACATGGGGCATATATGTTAAGAAGTATCACCTGTTTATCATAAAGTTTGGATACAAGAATCACATAACACCATCTTCCCTCTTTGTCCATTTTAAAATCTAGGATTTTCTCTTGGTACTGACTTTTAATAATAATCACCACCCCTGCACTATTAGTTGTCCCTTCCGAAGCTATCACCTCTCTGATCCATTTCTTATTTTTAAGGGCAGTCCATTGATCATTAATCAAATGGGTTTCTTGTAACAAAATAAAACATGCTTTTGACTGGAGGAGTAAATGAAAAAATAATTTCCTTTTTTTTCAAATTCTGGAAGCCTTTAACATTCCATGAGTCTATTATCCACATACTAAGATTTTTAAAACTTTAAAGTATATTTTAAAATTGAAAGACGATACTAGATTCAGATGTATTAGCACAGTATATAATATCTGGAAGCAATCTTGACGTCCTATCCCTAACCAGTGCCTATCCACTATTCCCCTGGACCAGGACAAACATAGGTTTTTTACACTGTATAAACTTCTATTGGTACACATCATTACTAAATAACTGTTCTTTATCTTACAAAGTAACACACTAAAAACATGCAAAAAACCTATAATAACTACATCTAACTCTACAAAACCTAACCAAAACATTACCTACTAAATACTGGTATCTATCTACAGCTCTTGAACACATTATTTAGTTAACATAAATGATATTCCTTACATGCAAAATTACTATTCTACCTCTCTAATAGTTAACATATATTATTAGTTCTATAATTTGGTTATATTACCATAGAATATCTAATTATCTTATTTAAATCTAACCTAAACAGATATATGACAGTACTCCTATTAAACAGTAATGTTATTGACTTTAAAATAATACACTATATGTTTAATTTATATTTAAAGCTTTAAATTTGACATTGTTTATCTAATCTAATTTATTTAACATTGTGATGGCAGCAGCATTGGTGAATACAAGTACCATTAACTATGTTTAGCAGATACTATATCTAAATATATAAACAATATCTAAATAGCACATTTCCCAAAACATTCAGGACCACATCAGAAAAATAACCTTCAATTTCCCTAGGAGTACCAGGATATATTATGTGTTTTTAATTTACTAACTATCCCAGCATTAAAACCCCTTTGTATCTAAACATTTACAGTATTAAAACACAATCTAAAAGCAGGAGAATAAATATTGTAGTACAATACAATATTACTGGTACATCCACATTCAGGCAAACTACCTAGGAAAATAGAATAACTATGGTAACTTTATGTTACTTCTACCATATTAATTAAATGACACATTTTAATCACTACATTAATATACAGTTTAAATCCTATCTGAATGAATTCACATTCCCTTTTACAGAAATAAAGTTAAAACATACATTAAAAGTCCACAAAGCCTCGTTTTACGTTCCCAGTAGGTTCTCCTTCTTCCACAGCGCTCTATCTACTTCCTGGTCATGAAATCCTGTCTTCGAATTAACGAAGGGGGAACCATTACATGGACGGACTTCCGGATGTGCCACAACAAAAGCAGACCCTCAGCAGCATCTAAAGGACTTCCTGTTACCTCACGAAGGAACACAGTTCGTAGAAGCTGTAAAAGTTTGTGGAATCTTCGTAAACAAACTGGACCTGCAAAAAAAAAAAAAAACTAGTTAATTATTAACCAAAGGGCCTGGTGAAGAAGAAAGAACAAACAAAGGATTTTGGAGCCTCGAGGTATAGTAGGCATGGAATCCCAGTATCCATGTTGTTGTAAACAGACTGAATGTTCCAGTTAAACTTCCGAAGTTGGGAGGGATTTGAAAATCTTCATAAAGGTACGTTTTGCTTCTTTTTTTGTAGAAATTGAATATTTGGATCCATCAACTGTAAAAATTAATGTGTTAGGAAATTTCATCTGGAATTTAATATTCTTTTCAATAAGGAACTTGCAATATGGAGCTAATGCTTGTCTGGCTTGTCTTATTTGCAATGGTAAATCCTGTCCAATAGAAACTCTATTATTTTGCCACATAACATAACCTCCATTCTTTTTAACAGTTAGAATTATTTTATTTACATCCTGGTAATTAAGAATTTTGACATAAACCGGTCTAGGAATATTTGAGGCTTGTGTTTCTCTGAGAGCTCTATGGGCTCTTTCTATAACAATTTGCTTCGCCATATCAGCGTCCTTGAACAATATTTCCAGTATTTGTATAATGGTAGACATTAAATCATTATATTGAATAGTTTCAGGAATTCCTCTGATAATTATGTTGTTCCTTCTGGATCTTGCCTCCAAGTCCAGAATCTTGTTTTGCATAGATTGAATGTCCAGGTCATGAATGTCTGTTTTTTTTGTAAGCAATGTTATTCTGTCCTCATTTTCAGATATCCTAGCTTCTGATTTCTCTATCCTTTCAAGAATTTGACTGCATGTGGCACCGAAAGAAAGTACCTGGTTTGAAAGTTCTTTTAAAGCTTCTTGTATGGGCAACAAAGCAGTTTTGATGTCTTCCATGTTAGCTAGTTGATCTGGTTTATTTGTCATTCCAGCTTTGAAAAGTTCCTGTTGTTTTACAGTTTTCTGTCTTTTGATTGTTGAATCTTTTTCTGGTGACTGCAGTGCTGATAATTTGGGTTTAGTTGTTGTTGTTTCCATGCTTTTTTCCTCTTTTGACATCGTGAAACAGAAGTCAGACAGATCCTTTGTTTAATACTCTTTTCAGAGTCAGGCAAACAATCAGCTCTAATCCTGTGAATTTAATTAGTTTCCTTCTGTTCTTTTACCTCTCAGGCAATGTTTGGCTGTAGTAGAATAGTTTTATCCAACGATTAATGCAAAAAATCTTGTAGTATAATCTCAGGGTTGATTTTTATTCCGAGTGTCTGGAGAGCTGTAGATGTACAGTGTCTACAGAATGGCGGCCATCTTTGTCTCTCCGACAATTAGTTTTATAATTAACATACAACTTACCTTGAATCTAGGTCTCTACAATGGCCAGAATATACTTCTCTGAAACATTACTCCTTGAACATGTTTTGCTGAACATAACTTGGATGAAAGTATATATGACTGGGAATAATTTCCTGATGTAAATGACACTTTATTCACCTTCAGTTTTACTTAGTTACATTCTCAGCTATTTATTTATTTATTAGATATTTATTTCACTAACATTGGATTCTGATTGGTTATTAAGTTATTACAGGAGTATATATAATTTTCTGTTTGGTCATTCATCTTTCATGCAACCTTTAAGGAGTAATGCTGAGGTGCTGCTTTTATTTATGTTTTAATTATTTTTTTGTTTGTTTGTTTCATGTGTAGTAAAGTGTTTTGTTTTAATATAGCCTCAAGACTCCAGTGATATTTTGTTTTAGAGTTTCCTGATCTAACCGTTATTGTGATCCATCACACAATGGAAGTAAATCAAATTAACCACAAAGTCACACCAGCTTGGAGTATTTTACATTGCTTCCTGGGGGGCAATGATCAATCAATTTGGCAAAACAAATTTGAAGAGGTAACTGTTTTCCCCTTGCAAATGACCGAAAGGACAGATTTTTTTTATATTTCATACCACAGACTGTGGATAAAGTATTTACTAGTGTCCAAATGTTAAGTACTTTGCATGCAATATTATGTATAGTCAGCAGTATTACTGAATTGTGTAGTGTATGAGGTTTCGAAACAGGAAGGCAGTAACACAGAATGTTTCTGATAATGTAAGCAAATCATATCTCTAATCAAAGGAAGATAACTGTTTTCTAATTTAAGGGGTCTGACATTGGTGAATTTGGCATCACCCCCTATCACTAATGACATGTACTGGAGGAAGAAGATGAACTAACTACCTATACAGATTAGAAAAATGTAGTGTTCTTCTGCATTTGTCAAAATACAAGATCAGATTAGATCTGGGCTTATCTCATAGCTTCTATGATTTAAGCATATTGCTATGACTTTTACTCTCACTTTTAGCCTTGTTTCCCCAGCATACATAGGTTTAGATTAAAATACTATTGTTTAATTAAATTGTTAGGTCTTCAGTAAATTAGACTACAGTCATAAGAAGTATGGAGCACTGAGACCAACTGTCCTACGTGCCAACTTGTAGGGGCACTAATCACCATACTAAGCCTAAGAAATTAATAGTTTGGCAACTTGTAAACTTTCAGACCATTCTGTTGTTTCAAAGGGGATGCTATAAAATGCATTCTTATTAACATAGTGTACTTTCTTTGAAAGATAGTAATGTGTTTGCATAAAATTAATGACTGCACAAATATTTTATAAAATTGCATTTATTAGTACTGCAACCTAATAACTTGAAGCTACCTTAAAAAAAAAAAAAAAAAAAAAAAAAAAAATATATATATATATATATATATATATATATATATATATATATATATATATGACAGTTTTCATGCTATCATAAAGGGATTATGATTGCTTATAGACAGCATGAGGCTCTAAATGGATGGGTTGCCTAAGATGGCAATCTCCCTTCCTACAGCTATGAGTTAGACCATTTTAAAGGTGTATTTTTTATTAAATAACTAAATCAGCTTATAGAAAGATTCATTGTCCCAGTCCCCTTCAAGAAGCACATCACACTGAATGACATTTGACGGCCTTTATTAAATTCCCATAAACATAATTTTTAAGCAATATTCATTTATTTCAATCAAAACATGATACAAGTGAAATACCATCCATGTAACGTTATCACAGAACAGGACAGCGTAAACCTGCTCACCCTGTTTAGTAAACAGCGTCCATACCTCCACTCACTTACTTATGAAGCAGCGTACCCGCTCACTTCCATTACCGTTTATTGCATTATACCTTCAACCAAATAAGCAGCTTCCTCTGCTTGCTGATGACCTTATCAAGCAGTGTAACCACTCAATTTCTTTTTCCAACTTACTGAATTGACCATCCAAACACCAGAGGGGGAAGAGAAGAAGGCAAGCCTGCCCCTATTCTCTGCCCACCAGCTTGACCAGGCTGTTCCCCCTCTCTTTGACAAACTTCCAGCAATCTAACCACCATTAAGGCATCTGGCCAAACATCATTCGGTATATTTTGTCCCCACTAACCAAGCTGGAACATTGTCATCAACTCTTAAAACCCTATCACATAACAAAATAACCAGTTACCTAAACCGCTGAAAACAAAAACACTGACCCTTCTCCTATGCTGAGATAACCTAGCATACCCATTGAGCATGAGCTAAATAATCCTTACCTCATGACCAATGCATTATAAAAACCATACAGAGTCAACTACATGCCATTATGCCACATTGTGACCCCATTTACCAACGAATCCAGTAATAACCAAATGAGCTCTCTTTAATGCCAGAGCAATAACAATTCTAATGACTCCCTGATTACCCTTCAACTGAACAACCAACACTAAACTCACGACTATCTGAAGCCACACAAAGGCAAGGACAAACCATGATGCCCCATCCCATCCCTGTTTCACTGCTTAAGATGACCAAAAGAAATATCATTAAAATCCCATTGTCTATAAATCCTCCCATCACACTAATTATCCCTTACAAGCAATAAAACAACTTATCAGCCATCATGGCATTCTATCACTCATCAACACGAGCCATACCATTTCCTTATTAAACAAAAGACAATGAAACTTAATCCCCAACCACTCCAACTACACCTCCTATGCCCATTTAATATGTAACCCTTATATACAATCAGCCAATTACACTTCCTTCTATCTAACCAGCCACCAGCCCAATTCCCCTCAGCTGGTCCCCACAGACCTCTTTTGTCAAACAATACAATTCTCCATGACTTCCCATTCCTCTGCCAAAGCCTAACCAAGTTAATTCCCCAATAACCACCTGCCAAATGCACCCCAAAACACTAAACCAATTTCCCCACCTATACCACACAACACCTACATACCTAAAGTGCTCCGTCAAACTTGACATACTCAAGCTGTACATGCCAAAACATCTCCCATCCATCCAGAGTGCAAGTCACAGCTTAATGAGTAACTGGATATTCAGCCTAGTGTGTCCACCTATGTCTGTTTAGAAATAGATTAGCTATTGCATGTGAAACAAATTGAACTTGATATACCCAGACCACCACATATCTGAGCAGAACTCCAAATAATCAGCATCCCCAGTTGTCCCTCTATCCTTCATCCAAACATTCCCCCCAAATTATGCCCACAAAACCCAACACCTGCTATAAAGTGTGTAAACAAATTTAAAACCCCATGACCAATCCTATCCACCTACCCCAACAGCCATTCCAGAGAACTGCCAGAGGCAACCCACTAAAACTATGATACCAACGCAAATCGCATGAGCAATCCAATACACCTACCAAGCGCTCACCCTCCTTAGCCTTAAATTCTCCTTTAAAGCTTCCCTATTAATAGGTCACCTCTGTATCCAACAGCAAATGCTAATTTGCCCCAAACACTCACCTGCAATGCTCCCACAAACTCTACTCATCCTTACGTTGCCCCTGAAATATACAGAATAAATAATCTACCCCTTTCCCACACCACTTTATCTGCACAAACACTACTTTCCTTGCAAGAAATGGATAGTCCTACTTTTTGACTCCAACACTCATTTGATTCAATAAATAAAATCAAGGTCTGTTACCCCCCCATATGTTACCCAATTAACCAATTCAGGCTGCTGCAGTCTCAATGACCAAATGTCCCTTCTATACACAAGACAAACACACCAAAATGAGTAAATAAAATTAGATCAAAACCTGTGACCTCATTCCCTGCAGCTGCAGCAATTGAAAATGTCTTGGTAGCAACCTGAATCACCTAAGAAGAGTGCTTCCTTCAGATCACTAGCTGATAGTACCTCTGCGCGAATCATGATTGACTTCCTTACGTAGCATTCTGAGATCTAAAACACCCAACATAACACCATTATCTGAACGTGCTCCAATATTCCCCGAGGCCCACCTGTTCTTCAACCCAGGTCATCATGGATGTAAAACCTGCCATAGCAAGTTCACACCAAAATGTGACTTCTACACCAGTTACACTTACCTAAAATCCTTTAATCCCATCCCTACCCCTACCTCATTTCCTCCCATACCTCATACATTCCTATTTAACCCTATCCTCCCCCTATCCTCAAAATTTGTGCTACTCTATTTATCTAACCTCACTTAAAGATGTCCCTGGACAAATTGGTCTGTTCCAAACCTCATTTATTGATAACTGTATGGGATGTAGTATATGAGGAATATCTGTTCGGAAGGACAGTACTATGATTTTTAAATGTTCAGATGTTAAGAGGCATGCCAGCATTCTTAAGTCTTATCACTATGAATATGTGCTTTCTTGTGGCCATTTGCATCCTTAGATGTTAGTGAAATGAGAGAAGACAGAAGGGAAAATGGTAATCATTTGAAATGGCAGGACCTGCTAAAACTAGTCCAAAAATATGGAGACTGAATGTCTGAAAGATTGGCCCTACATATACTAAATCTGAGATGGCATTTTTGTAATATTCCCTATTGTCCGAGATATGGTAATCTCAGAGTTGGTATATATACATTTGGGGGTGTGCAGGGTGCAGAGGGGCTTGCACCACTGCAAAAAGAAGATTTACAGTGATTTTTGACATTCGCTCTTCTGTGTTTTTGGTCTTTTTTTTCTGGCTTGTCAGCACTCAGCATTCTGAGTTTCAACATTTTAATAAGGAGCTGTGAAAAAGTCTCCCTTCATTTTTTAAGGAGACTATTGGGGCCAGATTCTAAAAGAGTTGTCTTCAGTGTAAGTCTGTCCTAATTCTGAAAGACATGCTATCAGTGTAAGTGACTTTCTCCAGTGTAAAACATAGCTATAAACAAGCTTACACAAGGGAGACAAATTCTAAAACACCTGTTCTCAGTGTTACTGGTCACTTAAAATGAGACTAAGTCTTTTGGAATCAGGTCCTGTGCAATGAATCCTGTATGTTTGTGCAAGAAAATACAGAAAGGTGATCAAAGAGAAAATCAAGAAACTATAATGTATTTTTCACCCCTGTTATTGCAGGGATTCCAGAATTATGATCAATTCTCATGGGGGTTATAGTGTCCATATATATTTCATTTGCTCAAAGTTCACCTCTTAAAACTCTATTACATGTTTTATCTCAACAACAGAATCAATCTAAGGTCTCAACATAATGAATTCAATACAAAACATCAGCAGGCAAGAAAGACATTACTTGATTTCTGGTCTTAAAAAATCCACATTGGAGTTTTTGACTGCAGTATATAAACAGCCCAAAAATGAAACATTAGATCAGTTTCTTAGTAAGCTAACTAACTGAAAACTACTATACAGTGTTCAGTAAAAAGTGATTCTGTGCGGGAAGCCATGCACTGCAAAAAGTTTGTGTTGTACAAATGATGCACTCAGTAATGCAGTGTGATGCTTCATTCCATGCTTTGGTGATAATGTTTTTGTGCAAGTGTCCCTCATCTCAATCAGATGTGTAAAAGAATTTAAAAGTTGAATCATGCAAAAACCTGTTGTGAATCAACACGAGGTAGATGCAGAACATGGAAATAATGCCGCCTTCCAAATTTAAACAAAAAAAAAAACAACTTTATGCAGTACCTCATATAATACTAGAAGTCCACACATTAAAATAAACTACATTGAAGCCTAGCTTCATTTATCAGGCATAGTGCTATATCTTGTGTATGTATTTTAAATACTTCTGTTTTACACAGAGGTAGTGAAATAATGCAGCAGTTAACTTTACTGCGTCACATCATTTGGCATAACTCTCACTGACTCAGGGACAAATCCAGAAATAATCAGGAGCAATGAGGGACACTGAAAATATTAATACCATCAACTTGGCACATTGACTGAATAAGCAAATATGAATTAAAATATATTTTCTAAAGTAAAAGAAGTCTATAACTCTGATTGTCATCATTATTTATTAGGTATAATTTAACACATTTTCTGAAAAAAGTCAGGAAATTTAGGAGGGATTAATAGAGGTCTATATCAAAATCTCAAACACTTACTTACCCGAACACCTAAACACAGACACATATTCCGCGAACCGCAAATACACCGAACACCCTAAACCATGAAATTCAAAGACTCGAAATGTCATAGTTGTCCCATCCCACCACCCGCTACATACTACCTATACAAACAAACTAAATAAACCACATACATACACTAACCAAAATCCTACTTCTTACCCTAAACTAAACCCTACTTCTAACCCTACACTTAATCTTTCATATACCACCAAGTATGCACTTAACTTAACCCACACCCTAAGCCTAAGGTCCGTAACTATCACACACTTACCTTAAAATGTTATACCCAAACAAACTAAATAATCCACACACATACACTTAATAAAACCCTAGTTCTAACCCTACACTAAATCTATCTATGCACTTACCTTAACCCGCACCCTAACCCTAAGGTCTGTAACTATCGCACACTTACCAAACGGAGCTATACCATAGAAGGGCCAACCATGACGAATCGAAGTTTCTTTGCACTTCAGGACGATCTATGTTTTCGTGGTTCAATGAAGACGTGTTGACATTCGAGTTTTTAATATAGACCCATTAATAGGCCTAAAATTTGAGTCAAAATCAGAGACAGCCCTAAAAATCAAGGACATTTAAGTGGTATGATATTTGATTTTCTTTTTCTTCACTACCTGGCTGTGGTACCTTCTGGGGGTACCTTATTAAAAGGTGAGCACCCATAATGTTGAGTGCTGACACAACAAAAAAAAAAAGACCAAAAATGCAGGAAAAGAGGTAAATCTTGAACATTACACTTCTCTTTCAATGTGTTTTTTTGCAAGCAACAAGCCCCCCTGCACCCCTTGATGTGGTGGGGGCAAGCTCCCCACCATGAACTTATGTATATCATTCTGCAATCACCATATGTCAAAGAAAAGGGAATATTTTGAGAAATGGTCATCTTGGACTTTATAAGTGCAACAGCATTTTTTAAGCTATGCAGTCTCCATATTTTTTGAATCATGAAAGTGAGTCCCAACATTTCAAATGGTTACCTGTTCTGCAGAGACTCTGCATATCCAACCTCTGCCCATGTTGGCTTTCAAAGGGATCTCCATTTTCCTCCCATATCCCAAGTATAAGTGACCTGACAATTTCCCATAAGTGCTGCATGTGTGTGTGTGTGTGTGTGTGTGTGTGTGTGTGTGTGTGTGTGTGTGTGTGTGTGTGTGTGTGTGTGTGTGTGTGTGTGTGTGTGTGTGTGCATTTTTTGTTAAGATTTTACGTATTGACTATAGAGTGGGTGTACATATCATTATGAGCTGGTGGGGGTGTGTGCCTCTGATATCTGGGGTGCAGAAGGACTTGGCCCCTGCAAGAAAGATTTTTTTCTATTTTTATATTTTTTTGGCTCATTTTTTCAAAATTAAACTTTCAGTAAACAGTATGCCAAAAAAGATTATCAATGGCTAGTAGACCAACCGTTCCCCACATATAGTCCTGGTATTTCTTACGTCACTTTTTGAATTAGGTGCAAGTCAATGTTTTTATTTATATCACACTGCTCATCACTTACATTTCACTATCTTATGCTGTTTCTTATTGTTCATTCTTGATGTAAGACTGATCTATAGACCCACTAAGTCTTATGAAACAAGCGTCCTAAAACCCATTCATTCCCCTGGGGTAAGTGATGCATACAGTGGTAGTGGGAGCTGTCATTCAAACACTAGGGCACAGCATTTTGTAGTTAAGCCCTAACATCCCTTTCACATGCCAAATGTATCCAAAAGTTTAGTATTCAATGGACCACTGTGCTATATGTATGTGCCTCAGAGTGTATATAACAAATTGCCCTGTGCCCCCTTCTAGACAGCACCTTCACATGTACTGAAGAGATGTGCCCAGGCACATACCATTCCCCTCCTTCTCAAGATAGGTGAGATGGTTTAGCTGCATTCAACTTCGCTCCCATGTCACCTTTAACAGGTGTCTGACCTAGTAGGTTCAGATTTGAGTCATCTGAGCTTTATTCAGGGTATCCCTCTACACAAAGGGAATCAGCTATACATAATGATAGTATAACAGCCCAGTAAAAGTGAATTTCTTAAGCACATTTTCTTAGAAATCATTTTCTTCATAGGTTCATAGGTTGGTACTAGGCTATCGGCCCTTGGGCCTATACCAGCCGAGCCATAACAATTCCCTGGCTATTTCTTCCAACATTATTTACTTCCCTGGACCCCTGTCTAGCAGGGTGACTAACATGATCCTGGGGTGAATTTCCTTTCTCCCATCCAATCGTCAAGGTTCCTTTTGAAGAGGGACAAAGAGGTGCTCTGCTTGACAGGTATGGGCAGTCTATTCCAGAGTTTGGGGAGTCTCTAGGCCAGGAACCTATCCCTCCAGCATGTTTTGTTTATTGTGATGACAAGTCTTAGATCACTGGAGCATGTGGCTCTGAAGGGATTGGGATTTCTTTAAGTGTAGCATGTCCAACAGCTCTGGGTTTGACATTGCCTTGTATGTTAAGCAGAGATCGCCACTCAGTAGACGATATGCGGCAGAGTATAGCTGGAGTTTTTTAAGGCGGTCAGCATAGGGCATCTGCTTTAGGCCTGTGATTCTTTTAGTGAGGTATTTCTGTGGCCTTTCCAGTTGTTGCAGTTGTCTTGAGAGGTACATACCAAACAGGGCATTGTATTCTATAATGGGTCTAATGAGGGATGAGTACAGTGGGACAATGACCTATTTTTTTCTAGATAAAAAGCCCTTAGTGATGAGGTGTGCCACATAGAAGGATTTCATGACTGTTGTGGCAATGTGGTTATCGAGGGTGAGACCACTGTCTACCTGTGTCCCTAAGTCTCTTATCACACTTTCGGTGTTTAGTGTACTGCCACCTATGTGCTATTTCACGGGTACATGTTTTTTCTCAAAGGGGCTAACTATACATTTCTTGGCATTGAGCTTGAGCCCTTAGTATATTACTTAGATGGACTTGTTTTCTAAGTTAGGACAATGTTGCCCCCTCACAGCCCCATGCATAGCAGGACACATGCCATCTATTAAATTTATAACAAACTTCTAACTCTCTGCACCTCACAGATAAAGCAGCAATTTCCACAACACAGTTTTTATCTCCAGCAGAATTTAACATGCTCAATGCAATTAAATATGCTAAACCAAACCAGATTTTGACCAGCTTTGTGACTGTCATATTTGATCTTATGTGTCTCTGAGAAAAAAATAATACCTTCAAGCGAAGAGTGGATCTACACTTAAAGAGTTACTCTGTATTACAGAGGTGTATCAGTCTCTCTTGGTAGCTCAGATTAAAAATGCAGGGAGAAATCCCAAGTAACATCTGTTGAAATTATTATTATTATTGCTATAATAATAATAATAACAATTATTATTATTATTATTATTATTATTATTATTATTATTATTATTACATACAAAACAAAGGGGATGAGTACTAATCCTTATCTTACTTTGTTTCATTTTCTGTTTTAGACATATTCAACTGGAAAACACAAATAGATACCATTTCCTTGTTTAGTTCAGTACAAATTGCTTGATACTTGGTACAAAACATTTGCCAAACCATATGAATCTGTTTGTTTATCACCTTCCTAGTTGTGCATTCATATACTATATTGGGTACAGGCTAAAAAGAGCCTAAAGTCCCGAGCCACCACCACTTGTGAGCTTTGCCCTGCTTTTTGTGGTAAGAGGTTGAGAACTGTGGTGAGAAATGAATTCACTAAATGATAGCCATTACGTTTCAGTCTTCCTATCTTTCAGAAAGCTGCTGATTTGGCATAGTAGTATGTTGTTCTGACTGTAGTGCATAGGGTCCAGGGCTCCAAGACTTGCTAGTGAAATGTATGGTGGTAACAACATTTTAGTCTAGCAACTTTACAAAATTATACAAGCAATGTTTAAAATGTGTCCTTCGTTTTTGACCTTTTGCCCCCCCAAAAAAATTAAATTGAAAATAAGTGCGAGAAGCTGTGCAAGATGCCTCTGGCTTATACTACTTTCATTCTATTTATAATGTGGATGTGGAAGTACACTTTTATGATGGAAATGTTCTGAATTGGGCAGTTTTGTCATTATTGGTTCATGCATTTTGTTTCATTGCCTACAGTACAGCCTACTGGAAAAATGTTCAAACAATAAATTTAAAATGAGCTCTAACAACTGTGTTGCATTATGCAAGGAATGTAATTTAATAAAGTCAGGAAGGTGTATCAAAGAAAAGAACACATGTATGTTTCTTGTTTTGTGTGCAAGGGGCCAATGATTTGAAAACAGCCCAAAGGTAATCTTTATCCACCACTGGCCAGATGCATTTTTATTGGATCTGGTGTGGGTTTCAATGCTGTTTCAATGAATGTGAGTTTCAAGGGCAGAAACGTTTTAATGCCGAGTCTATTTTCATTGTGAAACAGTATTGCTTTGTTTACCAGATGTCTATTAGTGTGTGCACATTGTTGTGCTGTAAAATGTAAAAATAAAATCCAAATAATAATTGTGGAAGTAAAGCACTCATTAGTGTTTATGGTAAATGGGGCAAAATAGCCAGGTAATGGGACATTGGAATGGCTGCAGGGGGATACTGGTGCCATATTTTGGTTGTCTGCTCTTCAGTTTGCGTTTGAAAGTTGGTATCTCACAATTCCATTGGAGTGGGTGGGGTTAAGTAATTATGCATGCAAATTAGATATTAATCAACATACAGATTTGTACCTATTTTTCATGGGCCTTGTCCAGATTTTTAATGTTTCCAGGTTGAGAGGTATGCCTAGCATCATGCCACCCAACCTTAGTTCCCAATACCTCTTTCGAGTAGAGCCACTGAAGTGATCCCAGGGCCAGGGGTGAACTTTCTATTTCTCATCCAATCATCAAGATTTCTCTTGAAGAGGGCCAGAGAGGTGCTCTGTTTGACATGTATGGAAAGTCTATTCCATAGCATGGGCAGCCTTTGGGTTATGAACCTGTCCCTCCAGCATGTTCTATTGATTATGGTAATGAGGTAGAGGCCTCTGGACTGTGTCATGTGGAGGGACTAGGATTTATTTAGATGTAGCATTTCTAACAGAGCTGGGTCTGACATGGCTTTGTAAGTCAAGCAGAGATCACCTCTACGTAGGCAATATGAGACAGAGAATAGTTGGAGTTTTTTGAGTCTGTCCATATTGGACAAGTGTTTAAGGCCTAGGATCCTCTTTGTGTGGCCTCTCCAGTTTTTGCAGGTGTCTAGTGAGGTACGTTCTACTCGATGATCGGCCTAATGAGGAAAGAGTAGAGGGAGATAATGACCTCTTTCTTCCTGGATGCAAAATCCTTAGCAATGAGATGTGCCACATAGAAGGACTTTCTGACCACAGTGGTAATGTGGTGGCCAAAAGAGAGGTTGCTGTCAATCTGTGTCCCCAGATCTCTTATAACACCTTCTGTGTTCAGTGGACTACCATCAATGTGGTAATTCATGGGAACTAGGTTTTTCCCAAAAGGGAAGAGGCACATTTTTTGGCATTGAGCTTAAGGCCATGGTTCTGACACTGTCGTTGGTCTCAGTGAGGCCTTTCTGTAGGATGTCAACATCACTTGGGGAGTTAATAATAGCTCCCAACTTGCAATCATCTGTGAACTTTGTCATCCAGAGTACCTTTGTTTTGGCCGGGACTTCAGAGAAGTAGATACCAAAAAGGAGAGGACCCATGACCAAACCATGTGGGACTCCATTTGTAACTGGTCAGCAGTCTGACTTGGAGTCGGCTACTTTCACACTGTGGGTTCTATCTGTGAGCCAGTTTGCAACCCACCTAGTGATATACAGGCTGATGCCTAGATTAGTGAGTTTTTCTATGATTCCTGAGTGGAGAATGGTATCAAAGGCCTTGGCCAGATCAGGGTAGGCTGTATGAACCACCTTGCCTTCATCCAAAGTTGTGGTGAATGACTCAAAGAAGTCTTGAGCAGGCATGATCTACCCTTCACAAAACCAAACTGTGTGAGATCCAGAGTTTGTAGATTCCCTATATCTTTGTTTATTAGGTCCATGATGATGCGTTCCATAGCTTTGCATATCAGACTTGTCAGGCTAATGGGGTGCTAGTTCCTAGGGTCTATAATATCTCCTCCTTTGTGGAGAGTGATGACTGTAGCAGTGCACCATTCAGTAGATACAAAGCCTGAGGTGAGGCTGTGGTTGAACAGCGCACACAAGTGAGGTGCCAGTAAACTCTGTAGTTCATGTAGAACACAGCCAGGGATATTGTCAGGTCCCATACAGGCTGTATTCTTGGCCTTGGACATTGCTGTTTTAACCTGTGCAGCAGTAATACTGGGTGCTTAGCAATCTACTGGTATTGTGATTGTCCTTTGGGGGGGTAAAGTTAGCACTGAATCTGTCAGCCAGTATATTGGCAATATCTGTTGGCTCCATATAGGAGGTACCTTTGTGCAGTAGCTCAGAGCAAATCTGGGTATTGCTTTGGAGATTTTTTGCATAACTATAGAAGGTCTAGTGGTTGTCTTTACTATCTGCTGCAATCCTGTTTTCATAGCTAGCTTTAGAAATTTTGATGGGGGATCTCAACTTTTGGTTGAGACTAAGAGAGTTTTTCCAGTGTTGGGAATTCACCTTATTCAAAATCTGTTTGCTCCTTCTGTTGTAGAGTTTGTTTATGGCAGGGGGCCACCAGATTGGCTTCCTTTTTGGGAGAAGAGTGTCTTGGTTCTATTGGATATGGCGAGATCCATGCATTTGTCTAGTGTTCATACAGTACATTGGTATATGATTCGATGGTCATGCAACTATTCTCCATTTGCATGGGTGCTGTAAAGTTAGCCATCTCTGCTTTTAGGAGCCCAAAGTTAGCTTTGGAGAAGTTTTCATGGTGGTTATCTTTGCAGAGGGGAGGAATGTTTATTTCCAAGGTGATCAGTTTGTGGTCAGATCTAACCAGGGAGGAGTTGACTATTGGTGTAGAGCAATGGTCGCCCATGTCAGTAATGACCAAGTCAAGGATGTTGCTACCTCTAGTGGTGCTAAGAACGAGCTGGTCCAGGGCACTGTAATTAATGAAATCCAGGAAACGTTGGGCAAGTGCATTGGTACATGAGTTGTTTTCCCAGTTAATGGAGGGGTAGTTGAACTTGCCCAGTATGAGACTGGTAAGTTGGACCTTAATATTCTCCAGGGTGCTTAGGAATGTGGAGTGTAAGTCTTGGGACAGTGTTGTGGACCTATAGCAGGCTATGACCTGAATCACTGTCTTACCAGTGTTAACTGACTTGAAGTACCAGTCTGGAGGTTTGTGGATCTTTTATAAATATGGAAACACCACTGCCCTTTGGAGCTTTAGTCCAAGTTCTGGGACCGATTGGTTCATAGGTTCATGGGTAGGTACTAAGCTATCAGCCTGAGGGCCTATGTAAGCCTTACCAACAAGGTTCCCTGGCTGGTGGAATGAGGTTATAGCCTGGTAGTGCAGGTCTCTTTTATAGCACAAATGTCGATGTTCTCCATTTTGAGGAGTGCTTCAAGTGAGTGCATTTTGAGATTTAGACTTTTAGCGTTGAGCAGCATGACCCTCAGATTGCATTTGTTTGTAGCTGTTATGGTGGTAATTTGCTCTTTCGAACACTACTAAAAAAGGCACTATAGGGATGGCAAGAGTCATGGCCAGTATTCGGAAGCCCAGGGTTGACAGATTCAGGCCATCTCTGGCAAAGCATTGAGGTCTGTCAGTCCTGTCATCCCAGGCAGACAGATACTGAATCCCCTTAGAATGACACCAGAAACCTAGCCAATTGTTGAAATCAATAATTTTCTGCTTGTACTGTGGTATCATTCTGGGTGATGGTAGGATGCTGCTCAGAACTAGGGTCATATCCGCCTTGGGCTACATAATCCGAGAGCTCCTCCATGTCTCTTTTTATGTAGTCCCGGGAGGTATGTCTCAGGTCATTCGCACACACACACACACACACACACACACACACACACACACACACACACACACACACACACACACACACACATGTACAATGACAGAGAGAGTCATATATGTACCTGTTGTTGAGTGCATGCCTTATGTGGTGGATCCTGGCACCTGACAGGCAATTGATGGTTATGTTCTCCTTATTCTGCCTAGTGAGTGGAAAATCAGTGTGCCTCACTATCGAGTCACCTATGACTAGTGTGTTAGGCATGCTGTTTTGCCTTAGGGGTTTTGGTTGAGTGGCACACTGTTTAGGAGAGTTATGTGTCTCATGATTAGTGTTGTGTTGTGGTGGTCGAGTGCATTTCTGCCTTGGAGGTCTCTGCTGTTTGAGTAGATTTTATTGAGAGCCTCAGTGAAGGTGGGTGTGTCTTTTATGTTTTTATATGAAGACAGTGTTGGTGTGTGTTCTGGAAGGCTATGTGCTCCATGTAGTGTGGTGCAAGTGCTGGCCTTTTCCTCTTGACCAGCTATTCTAGTCTTGGCTGTAGAGTGCATGGCTTCAAATTTGCATATATAAGTGCATCTCTAGCAAGTCTGAGTGTTGGAAGTAAGATGAGAGGGTTGTCAGTGTATATTAGGCAGTTGCTACATTGCCTCAGTATGCCCAAGTTCACTAGGTTAATAGGAGAAAACACAGGGAACTGACCTTTAGACATGCCTGGAGGGGTGGGCATTAATAATAAGTACTGGAGCTGTTTCTTTGTAGAACATTAAATGCTGGTAGCACTTTGTGTGCTACAATAATTGCTACAAGAAGTCTGGTAAAGTGCTAGACTGATAAGCTATTAAAAGTGAAGGAAAAGAGAGAACTTGCAGATCTAAGGGAAAACAATTGAAGAGCAGACTTTGGCACCATTCCAAAGCTTACAAACAGTCCTGGATATGGCAAATTTCTATCTAGACTAGACTAGTTACATGAAAGGGTGGAAACAAGTGCAAATGTGGGCTTTTAATCCAGAAAGTTGAAAAAGATGGAAAAAACTGCCCAAACAGCCAATAAACTACAATTTCTGGGCCAGAAACCACTCCTCTTGTGGTAGATAGGCCACACAGTGCTTACCACTTCCACTGATAACATAGAAGGTTTCCCTCCAACACAAAAAGGCTTGGGGGACTCAGAAGCTTACAAACAGCAAATCTATAATTGGACTAGACTAGTTACAGGAAATGTGAGAATAAATGGCAAATGTGGGCTTTTAATCCAGAAAGTAAAAAAAGATGAAAAAAACTGCCCAAACAGCCAATAAACTACAATTTCTGGGCCAGAAACCACTCCTCTTGTGGTAGATCGGCCACTCAGTACTTACCACTCCTACTGAGAAGCTAGGAGGTTTCCCTCCAACAGAGAAAGGCTTGGGGGCTCAGAAGTTTACAAACAGTCCTGGATACAGCAAATCTGGTGCCTGTATGAGACTAGTTAGAGGACAGGCAGGAGACAAGTGCAAATGCAGGCTTTTAAACCGGAAAGTTAAAAGTGATAGAAAAACTACTCAAACAGCCAATAAACTACAATTTCTGAGCCAGAAACCACTCATCTTGTGGTAGATAGGTTACCTAGTGTTTACCACTCCCACTGATAAGCTAGAAGGCTTCCCTCCAACACAGAGACCAGTGACCAGAAGTTTCCCCATAATTCTGTGCTGGGACGTCTCTTGTTTGTGGCCTACTTCTCTGAAGTAAAAGCCAGTACTAAAGGGCTCTAGCTGACTGTTTGCAGATGACTGCAAGTTAGGAGCAGTCATTGAATCAGATTTAGCCATTTTGCAAGAAGTTGTGTCCCAAATAGGTAACTGGTACCAAAAAATGGACTGAATCTAAATGCCAAAAAATGCATTTTTGTATCCTTTGGGAAGTCATCTTCCCCAGGGAACTATAACATTGACAATACACCCTTAAGGGATGTCCTAGTTTTATGGGATTTAAGAACTTATGTGGACAGTGACCTAACTTTCGACAAACATGTGTCCATTGTCATAAGAAAGTCATTTTATATTGCACAGCTTATAAACAAAGGGATTGTGTCTAGATCTAGGGATGTCATTGCTCCCCTTTACTCAGCCCTCATTAGACCATTTGTTGAGTACAATGCCCCCATATGAATGCATCTGTCCAGACTCATGTACCAAATGGAATGCCCACAGAAATACCTTACAAAAAGGAAACAACACCTAAACAATATGTTCATAGGTTCAGAGGTAGGTACTAGGCTATTAGCCCTAGGGCCTATATTAGCCTAGCCAAAAGGTACCCTGGCTTTCGCCACCCAAGAAAATAATTTTCCTGTGCCACTGTCGAGCATAGCCACAGAAGTGATCCCCAGGGTAAATTTCCTGGCTCCCATCCAATCATCAACATTTTTATTGAAGAGTGCTAATGAGGAGCTTTGTTTGATATAGATAGGTAGTTTGTTCCAGAGTATGGGAAGTCTCTGGGACAGGAATCTATCCCACCAGCATGTTCTGTTTATTGTGGTGACAAGGTTTAGGTCCCTAGAGTGTGTAGGTTGGAGGGAGTGGTGAAGAACTTCTCTAAAGCAAACTTCACACTACTCAAGACAGGTGTGGTATCCTTCAAGGCCCCCAAGCCAATGGAAACCACAACCCAAGTTGCGGAAGCCCTTACAAATGCCTTCTATGAACACCTTCAGGACTGCATGGATCAGGCAATCCCAAATAAAACCAAGACTCTTTCCACCAAGGGCAAACGTCCAGTCTGGTGGACCCCAGCCATAAACAAACTTTACAATAAGAGGAGAAAGCTATTACATGATAGAGCAAAATCCCAAAAGGGAAGGCATCTTTGATCAGTACTAGCAAGAAACTACGATCCCTCATAAAATCATCCAAGGCCAACTTTGAGAAAAAATTGCCATAGATTCAAAAAGACAATCATAAGGCCTTCTTCAGCTATGTCAGAAACCTGGGTGGAAACTCCCAGATATGCTCAGAATTAGTCCAAAATGATACAAAAATCACTGGACCCACAGACATTGCCAACATACTGGCAGACAGGTTCAGCGCAAACTTCACCCCCCCCCCAAAAGGAGAGATAACTATCCCAACAGAGTGTAGCCTCCCAGACATCTCAAATGTGCAGGTGAAAGTTGCTCTCTCTAAAGCTAAAAACACAGCATCAATGGGACTGGATGGTGTCCCCGGCTGTGTGCTACATGAACTCAATGAAGAACTAAACCCGCACATAAGGCAGCTGTTTAATCTTAGCCTTACCACAGGACATGTGCCCATGGAGTGGCGTACGGCAACTGTGGTCCCACTCCACAAAGCTGGTGCCTCTACGGACCCTGGTAATTACCGCCCATAAGCTAAACAAGCCTGGTCTGCAAAGCTATGGAGAGGATCATAATGGAACTCATAAACAAGGACATAGGGGACTTGCAGACCTTGGACCCAACCCAGTTTGGCTTTGTCAAGGGCAGATCTTGCCTTTTGAACTTGGTCGACTTCTTCAAACAGTTACCAAGGCCATTGATGAGGGAAAGGCAGTCCATACAGCCTACCTTGACCTTGCAAAGCTTTCGACACAATACCCCACTCGGGTATCATAGAGAAACTTACCAGCTTAAATGTAAACCCATATGTCACAAGATGGGTTGCAAACTGGCTAAAGGACAGAACCCACAGGGTTAGAGTTGCTGGAGCCATGTCAGACTCCAAGCCAGTTACAAGTGGTGTCCCACAGGGCTCAGTCCTTGGCCCCTATTGTTCGGCATCTACTTCTCAGAAGTACAGGCAAACATAGGAGGACTATGGCTGACAAAGTTTGCGGATGACTGCAAACTGGGTGCCATAGTGGATAGTACATCGGACACAGACATCCTTCAGAGGGTCTCACAGAAACTGATAGCTGGTGCCAGAGCCATGGCCTGAAGTTAAACGCAAAAAAGTGTATAGTCATACCCTTCGGGAAAAACAAGGTAACCCCAAGCTACCATATAGGTGGCAACCCACTAAGCACAGAAGAGGTTATCAGGGACCTGGGTACCCAGGTTGACAGTGGCCTCTCGTTTGACACTCACGTTGCTAAAGTGGTTCGAAAGACCTTCTACATTGCCCATCTGATCATTAAGGGATTCACATCCAGATCAAGTGAGGTCATTGTTCCCCTGTACTCTTCACTTATCAGACCAATGATCGAGTACAATGCCCAATTCGGGATGTATCTCACCCGACACCTGCAGCAATTGGAGAGACCCCAAAAGTTCCTCACCAAAAGGATAAAGGGACTCCAAAACCTGTCATATACTGCCAGACTGAAGAAACTCCAACTCTATTCAGTTGCATACCATCTGCTCAGAGGTGACCTGTGCCTGACATACAAGGCCATGACCAACCCGGAATTAATGGACATGCTCCACCTCAAAAAATCCAAATCCACCAGAACCACTAGAGCAAGTGACTTAAACCTTAGCATGGATATAAATAGGATGTGCTGGAGGGATAGATTTATCACCCAGAGACTCCCCATGCTGTGGAATAAAATCCCGGTCCATGTGAGGCAGAGCACCTCGCTGTCTCTTTTCAAGAGAAATCTTGACCGGTGGTTGGGAGATCGTAGGTTTACCCCGGGAATCATCTCTGTGTCACTGCTGGACAGAGGCACAACAAACTAATGGGCACATTATTTCTAACATAAGGAGTGGCGTAAGCCACATGACTTTGGGCTAGGCTTATAAATGCCTTAGGGCAGATAGCCTAGTATAAACCTATGAACCTATGAACCTATTTCTTTAAGTGGAGCATGTCCAAAAGCTCTGGATTTGACATAGCTTTTTGTGTTAGGCAGAGATCGCCTCTTACTAGGCGATGTGACAGAGTAAAGCTGCAGTTTTTTGGGACAGTTTGCATAGGGCATCTGCTTGAGGCTGGTAATCCTCTTTGTGAGGTATTTCTGCAGCCTTTCCAGTTGTTGTAGAGGTCTTGTGAGGTATATACCAAAAGGGGCATAGTACTCTATAATGGGTCTAATGAGTGACGAGTAGAGGGGAGCAATGACCTCTTTTTTCCTGGATGAGAAACCTTTTGTGATGAGGTGTGCAACGTAAAAGGATTTCCTGACTACTGTGGCGATGTGATTATCAAAGGAGAGACTACTGCCCACCTGTGTCCCAAGGACTCTTATCACACTTCTAGTGTTAAGTAGACTACCGCCTATGTGCTAGTTCATGGGTACAGAGTTTTTACCAAAAGGGATGACAATGCACTTTTTTGCATTGAGCTTGAGGCCATGGCTTTGACACCAGGCATCTGTCTCAGTGAGGCCCTTTTGTAGGATGTCCACATCTTTTGGAGTTTTGATTATGGCTCCTGGTTTGCAGTCATGTGTGAACTTCGTTAGCCAAAGACCTTCTGTGTTAGACTGTACTTCAGAGAAGTAGATACCAAATAGGAGAGGACCCAGGACTGAACCCTGTGGTACTCCACGTGTCACTGGTCTGAAGTTGGATTTGGAGTCTGCTACTTTCACATTGTGTGTTCTGTCAGTGAGCCATTTGGCAACCCATCTTGTGACATAGGGATTTATACCTAGTTTAGTGAGTTTATCTATTATTCCAGAGTGTGGGATGGTGTTGAACACCTTGGCGAGATCTAGATAGGCTGTGTGAACCACCTTACGCTCATCTATGGCTTTGGTGACTACTTCAAAGAAGTCTATCAGGTTTAGGATGCATGATCTGCCTTTTGCAAACCTGAACTGTGTAGGGTCTGGAGTTTGTAGATCTCCAATGTCTTTGTTTATGAGTTCCATGATGATACGTTCCATGGCCTTGCAGACCAGGTTTGTCAGGCTAAGGGGGCGGTAGTTTCCGGAGTCTGTTGTGGCCTCTCCCTTTGTAGAGTGGGATAACCATCATGGTGTGCCATTCAATGGGCACAAAGCCTGAGGTGAGGCTTTGATTGAACATGGTACTTAGGTGGGGTGCCAGTCCATTCTGTAGTTTGTGTAGAAGGCAGCTTGGGATGTTGTCAGGTCCCATGGATGCTGTGTTATTGGCTTTGGAGAGTGGGGTTTTTACCTGTGCAGTTGTGATTACAGGAACTTTGCATTCTTCCGGTATAAATATGGGCCATTTAGGGAGTAGATGGGGGTAAAGTTAGCACTGAACCTATCTGCCAGGATGTTGGCAATATCAGTTGGTTCTGTATATTTAGTGTCATTGTGCTGTAACTCAGAGCAGATCTGAGTGTTGCCATTGAGATTCTTGACATAGCTATATAATGCTTTGTGGTTGTCTTTAGAATCAGTGGCAATTTTGTTTTCATAACTAGCTTTGGAGGATTTTATGAGGGATCTCAGATTCTTACTGAGGCTGACCAGGGAGTTCCTCCAATCATGGGATTGGACATGCTCCACTTAAAGAAATCACAGTTCCTCTGAGCTACATGATCTAGGGACCTAAACCTTATCACCACAATAAACAGAACATGCTGGAGGGATAGATTCCTGTCCCTGAGACTTTCCATACTTTGGAACAGACTACCTATCTATGTCAAACAGAGCTCCTCATTAGCACTCTTTGAGAAAAATCTTGATGATTGGATGGGTAATAGGAAATTCACCCTGGGGATCACTTATGTGGTTCTGCTTGACAGGGGCACAGGAAAATCATTTTCTTGGGTGGCGAAAGCCAGCATCCTTTTTGGCTGGGCTTATATAGGCCCTAGGGCCAATAGCCTAGTACCTACCTATGAACCTATTTTTACCCAGGTGCAGAGCAAGGACATAATCAGTTTACATTGAAGTGGCCTTTTATCATTTTCTTGAATGAGGGTAGAGAGTTTTCAGAGGTAATGATGGTAGGAAGAGAGTTCCAAATCCTAGCAATATAGTTGGAATAAAGTGAGTCACCTGCTGAGATATTAGATTTGGTGATTTTGTCTTGGAATTTGACACAAGAGCAGAGATTTCATGAATTGCAGTGAGGTTGGGGCAGGTTTGTGAGTGCTGGTATTTTGTCTGGGTTATGAAGGAGTTTATGGGCAAGTATTAGTTGATTAGAGATCATGAGGTGAGAGAAGTCTAGCCAGAATGAAAAGCTTTTTGGGTGACTCTAAGCACTTGATTAATAGAGTGTGCTGTGCAAAGTAGTGTGGAATCATATGCATATTGAATTATTGAAGCATCATTGGTGGAGGTGTAGAGGGTGTTGGTAAATATTGAAAACAATAGGGAACCCAGTATGGACCCTTGTAAAACGCCAAGGGTGATGAGTAGCAGTGGTGATAGGTTGTTATCCCAACATACTGCCTGTTTCCTACCCATAAGGTAATTTTGGAACCAGGAAATAGTCTTCACTTCACAGCTGAGATTACTGAGGGAATGTATAAACTTTTCATGGTTGACCATATCAACGGCCTTTGACAAATCCAAAAATAATGCAGATGTCATTTTTCAAGTATTTCTGTTGTGTTTCACCATGTTAGGAAAAGCTAATAAGACAGTAGTGGTACTGTAAGCAGGCCGGAAACCATGCTGGGTGTGGGAAAGGAGTTGGTGTTTTAATAAGTGTCCCATAAGTTGTTGGTGGATACATCTTTCTAGGATTTTTGCTAAGGGGGAGAGGATGGCAATGGGATGATAGTAGATATTTCTATAGAATTATCACATTTATGTAGGGGAATAATGTAGGCTGTTTTCCATATTGAAGGAATGATGGCTTTGGCAATAGACCAACTAATGAGGATAGAGATGGGTATAGCTATTTCTTCTGCTGCTATTTGTAAGTATTTGGCAGGTAGAGAGTCAGCGCAGCGGCTAAAGTAGTGGGTTTTAATTTAGAGAGGTGTTTTTTAATATAGTTGGTGAGGGTTGGGTTGAGATGGAATGTAGTATTTGGTGGGCTAATGTTTTCAGCATTATTAGTTGTGGTATTATCTTGCTAGAGGGCCTGGAAAAGCACAAAGCTATGAGGGATTCCACTGGCGATTGTCCCGTTTGTGGTGGTGGGCTCACCAATTCTAACTTCTTGAGTCATATCCATGAGCCAGCTAGCCATCCAGCATGTTATACAGAGGGTTATTCCTAGTTCTGTAAGTTTTTTTCAAAGTGGAGCATTGTATCCAGTGTTTTAGCCAGATCTAGGTAAGCTATATGCACCACTTTTAGCTCATCCATTGGCTACAGGACATATTCAAAGAAGTCCACCAGGTTCAGTAAGCATGAGCTTTCTTTGACAAAGCCAAACTGAAATGGATCCGGATCTGGAGGTCTCCTGTACCCTCAATGATAATTTACATGAAAATTCTTTCCATGGCTTTGTAAGTAAGACTAGTCAGACTAATGGGTCTGTACTTTCCAGGATCTGTTGAAGGCCCAACTTTATGATGACTGTTGCAATCCTCCATTCTTGCAGCACAAAGCCTATTTTAAGACTATAGTTAATTAGTGACCTCAGAAGACTAGATAAGATATATTTTAGACTGCTAGGGAGACATCCTTGGATGTTATTGGGGCACACTGAGGTTGTATTCTGGGCTTTAGGAATTGCAGCTAGTACATGTTCCCAAGTTATAATTGGAGGGGTTATGTCTGAGGGTATTTCTTGGAGGATTGTTGGGGAGGATGGGGGTAATGTTAGAGCTGAATTTGTTGCAAACAGGTTTGCTATATCACCAGGCTGGGTGAATGTGGCACCATTAATCACCAGTTGAACACACTGCTGTATGGTACCCTTCAGGTTTCTGAGATAGCTGAAGAAGGCCTTATGGTTATCATTCACCCTGGAAGGCTATCTTCACTTCAAAGCTGGCTTTATTTGACCTAATAAGCCCTCTTAATTGCCTATTTGATTTGATGACAGACTTTTTATCTTTATGATAATTACCCCTCCTGATTTCTGCCATATTTCTTTTTTCCTTTTGATGAATAACCTGTTTAATTTGGTATGACTGTGGCAGTCAGTGCAAAATATACTAAGAGACATGGTTGTTGCAGATGGTATAGTGTGCACAGTCATGGCTGTGGTAATTAGTAAAAGATTCAGTAAGATTCTTGACTATTGTGACACTGTAAGGGTGATAGCTGTACTATTCAGTGAGATGTACAGTAAAGGTAATGGCTATGGTAGGTGACAGGGTGGTTAAGTCCAATTTAAGGGGGATTTTCATTTGGGTGCATTTTTTTTTTTGTAAAGCAAGTTCAGATCAGTTTAAATTGAAAGTAGCTGATTTTTCTTTTGAAGTTTAGTAGCCTTAAATTTTAAAGAACTGCAGAGTGATGAATCATAAGTTTGTGCGTTAGCGTACCTAATTTGTCTGTTAAACATGAACTTAATTGTAAGACCTCTGGAATTGTATATTGGTATATCTACACATTCTTTAGAAAAAAAGGGTTAAGGAACATTTATATGCTATCAAAAGTAAAGATCACAACAATGCTTTATATAAACATACTCATAATAAATATAAAAAAGTTTATATTTTCTGTTATAGATTTTTTTGCCTCAAGACTTGAGGGGTAGAGATTATAAAAGTAATTTAGAGAGTTTAGAAATTAATTGGCAAATTAAGTTAAATGCCGATAAATTTCAGGGCCTAAATGAATCACTAAATATTAAGTGTTTTTTTTAAAGACTAGGAGATGAAAAATTTTAAATTAAAAATAAAAATTAAGTAAACTTATACAGTTTTAATTTATGGTAGTTTCAAATGCATTTTTGATTTACTTTTTGTATGTGTTAATTATCCCTGAAATGTGATTAGTTATTTGTTTTTATTTAAACAGATGTGTTAAGTAATCTGATTATTTTTTGAAGAAGTCTTTTAGATGAAAGTATTATTAAACTGTTTTGAGTGCTAAAATTCTGTCATTTCCCAGTTTATTTGGTGTTTTTTTTTTTTTTTTTTGGTCATTTTGTTTTATTACCATCACATCAAAGTTCAGTTTGTTTTTGTTGTTTCCCAAAATATTGCTGAGTTGTCAATACCAAAAGGAATTTTGCAGTTATGATATAGGCTTGTACACATCAAACATTCACAGACTGCTTTTTCCCATTAGAAAGGTAAATTTGAGATTTCCCATACACTGGTCCAAGTTATGTTTGAATAGTGTTAGGGATAAGCTTTGCTTCAAATGTATAGGAAGTCTGTACCTAAGAAGGGGTAATTTTGAAACTCATATCTGTTCCTCCAGCATGTCCTGTTTATGTCTTAAACAAGGTTTAGGTCCTTAGAACAGGTATTTTGTCTGAATGATGAGCATGTTTTATATATAAGTCCGTATAATCCTTTCACAACCTTATCCGAGCAACTAGAAGGTAGTTCCAAGTATCCGCTGTTCACCCGTTGCTGAAAAGATGCAAAACAATGGGCAAAAGTGAAGCGGATTGTCCCTCAGAAAAAATCTGCCTTACGTTGTAAATACAGCCACAGCAAACAAAAGTCCATGAATGTTTCACAATAAAGAATGTTACTGTTGGAAACAAAATTGCCTCTATGTAAGTCCACGCAATCCCTTAGCAGCTTGTCAATGCGCAAAGTAATCTCAAATGACTACCTTTCACACGTTGCTAGAGGGATATAGCGAAAAGAGAAATATGAGACAAAATGTCTTTTAAATCAGTTAGACTCACTGTAGCACCTCCGTGACAAAACAAAAACTGCAGCAACTAAAAACAGACCATTCGTTTAACAGAGCTGCCTCACGCTGTAATTTCTCGCTGTTTTGCCAACAGCTGAGACATATACAAGCCCTTCTGTTGTTCCGCTTGCATAAACCGTAATTCAAAGGGCTTTGGATGCAAGATATAGGCGGTAAACCAAATGTCTCATATGAACCAACGTCTTTTCAGACCAAAAACGAACCACCAAATCTTCAGAGATGGTAGACATACCAAAAACTGTAACAAATAAAAGTTCAGGTCTGTTCAGACCAAACAGCAGGCAATGGCAAATACTTCGAGTACACTGATATTTCCAGAAAAAAGCAGAAATACTTCAAAAATCTTTAGAAACAAAGTAGATTTATTGGATCCCAAATAAACAGTGGTAAGCGCTTTCGCAACAAGTGCTTTTTCAAACCAACAGTTAATCCGTTTTAAAACACACCTTATATACCTAATTGTTAGAATTTGGCAGTTAAAAACACACATCCATTTAAAGGGGCATGTAAAATCATTGCAATTATTCTTATTTAACATAATAATGCATTATTTAAAAACTCTTTCTTTTATTTAACTTATTGTTAAAATGGATGAAACTGATATAAATTAATGTGAAATATTGGAAAAATATATACATATATAAATGTAAAAAAATATATGTATATAAATATGAAGAGAGTGTATATATACTCAAATGAAGAAAATACATACATACTCCATAAATTATGTGTAAAGAAACAAAATATATACTGTGTAAATCTAACAATGATTTTGTAACAATTATATATTTATATGAATGTAATACATAAATAAATTGAACATAAAATATATAAATAAAACAAAATATACCATATAAATCTAGCCTTGGTTTTACAACAATCATATTCCAAATGAGTATAATGCATATATTTATTTTGACAAGAAATATAATATATATATTGTGTATTATTATTATATTATGTAAAAAATGTAGATGAAAGTAAATGTGATATGTAAGTGAATATCTTAATGAAATGCTCTAAATGCCATATAATTGATGAGAAGTGTATTGTATATAATACAAAATAATATGAAAATATGAAAAATAAAAATGAAAATGAAAATAGAAATAAAAATAAAAATGCATGTATATATATGTACACACATCCATTTCCATAAATTTGTATTCCACATTCAAATAAATAATCAAATAAAACTTTCATCCAATAAACTGAATAAAGAATATAATGAATTAATAATACATAAAAAATATATATGTATATGAAAAAAGATTTATATACATATAAAAAAATAAAGTTGTATGAAATAATAAACAATACATTTAATAGAGTTCACTAGAAATCTTTTAAATATATTAATAAGAATGTCAAATAATATTCATAGTATTTGAACTCATTCACTAATATCTAATTACATATCATTTGGGCCTGTGTCTTCTGCTTTTTAACATGGGTTTCATAGGGACCCTATCATTTAGACCGGGAAAACAGTGTGCTCTAGTTTTTATTATCCATTGAGCCTCCACTGTTTCAGTAATGTTTTTAACATCACCACCTCTTATATTAGGTTGTAAAACTTGCAACACTGAAAAAGAAAATTTATGTGTAGTATCTGTGTTAAGAATATGTTTAGATAAAGCATTTACTTCTGATTTTATTCTGATTTGATAAATATGTTCCCTAATGCGTTCCTTTAACATTCTATCAGTTTTCCCTATGTAAAAGGAATTGCATGAGGAACATCTAGCTAAGTAAATCAAATGTTGTGTCTTACAATTGGCATTAACATTTAAATAAAAAATTTCACTTGTAACTGGGTGAACAAAAATATGTGAATCAGATATAAAACAGCAATAGTTACAACCATTGCATGGGATGGTACCTACTAAATCTAAACCACTCTGTTGAGTATATTCTTTACAACACAATAGTCTATGTAAGTTTTGTTTATTTTTATAGGCAAAATTTGGATGGTCGTTTATAAGTTTTGAGATCTCTGGTTCTAACTGAAGAATATTCCAATGTTTAATAACACATTCTTTGATTGCATTGGCATCCAAAGTATAATGAAGTGTATATCTAATGAAATTCTCGTCATTGTTAGAGGGTGGTTGATTGTTAACATGTGTGTATTCATTATAACCATCCTCTGAAAAGAAAGGAGCTGCATTACCTTGTCTCAATTCCTTAACTCTACATAGAGCATCATTAATTTCGCTATTTTTGTATTTCCTGTTTTTAAATCTAGTTGCAAGTCCTTCTATTTCTGTCTCGAACTTATCTACACTGGAGCTTAATCTTGAGACCCTCATGCCTTGTCCTTTAAGAATGTTCCTGAATACATGTGGGGGATGCATGCTGTCTCTATTTAGTAGACTATTTCTATGACATGACTTTCTGTGGATACCTGTATTAAATGGCCCATTAGGTAAACGCCATATCTGGATGTCCAAGAAAGAAATTGTATTATCTGAATATTCCATGGTAAAACTAAGGAAATCCACCAACATGTTAACTTCTTCCTCAAACTTTAATAATTCTTGGACATCGCCTTGCCACAAGAAAAATAAATCATCTACGAAACGTTTGTAAAATATTACATGTTCCTTAAAGCTCCGTAGTTTGCATAGCATGTTTTCCTCCCAATGGGCCATTACTAGGTTGGCGTAGCTATTGGCACATGGTGTGCCCATAGCTACGCCATTCCTTTGCAAGTAATATGTCTCTTCAAATAGAAATACATTACTATCTAGAATAAGCTCCATAAGAGTGCATAGGAAATCTCTGTAAAGAATTTAATTTTGTCATTATGTCAGTATCAAGTGGCTCCTCACTATTGACAGGTGTAATAATGCAGTCCATCAACGGATTACTCACATCAGTCAGGCAACGTTTCAGCCTTTCTTTTGAGTTGTATTTCTTCATATTAGAAGGATTGTATGGAAGTTCAACATTATCCATAGTGTTACTTGTGTTTTGCAGTTCAGCCATAGAGCTCTCGGTTAAAGTGTTGGCAGGAAATAAATGTATAATATAACAGAAAATAAGAATGTAGCAAACCAGCCGTTGATGGACTGCATTATTACACCTGTCAATAGTGAGGAGCCACTTGATACTGACATAATGACAAAATTAAATTCTGAATTAAACAATCTGGAGTCTGAACTTCTTAAACCCAAGAGATTACAGTTACAGAGGTTTCATTTTGAAACTTGTATACAGAAGCAAATAGTACCAAGGGGGCTTAGAATTTTGAAAATGCCAACCACAGGAAATACTTTTCCCGAACTTCTGAGGCGTTGGCAACAGCTCAACTTGGAAACAAGTTTCAATTATATGAAGCTTCTAAATGACTATTTTCTACCAGAAGAAAAGGAACTTTGTAAATCTATTGAAAGTAGACAAATTGAAATGTTTAATAGTTATGATGATACATTATTAGATTCTAAGCTTGAGCATGTAATGGATAATGTTGCATTATTTGAAAAAAGATTGTTTGAACAGAAAAAACACAAGTTAGCCAGAGATACTTTTGATTTTGCAAATGACCAGGTATTTACTTGGCCTAGGTTCTCTGCTAACAATGGTGTTAGACCAGCAGGATCTCAAACACAACATCAGAGAGCTCAGATAAATGGCTCTAAGCATACAAATAGTACACCAAACACAAGGATTCATGCTTCCAATAATACATCTACAAACACATTCATTAATACATCTGATGAACATGGTGGTACGATTAATTTACATGATGAAACATCACGTGTACCACCATTACAATCAGATGTGAATCAAGTCACAGTAGAACAAGTGACTAAACCACAAGTTGTTAGAAATAAAATCAGAACACAACAAGTGGTATATAATGAAGGACTACTCTCACGCCCTTTACCCATAGTAGAACAACATCAGAAAGGGAGAGAGAGATCCATGAGCAGGGGCAGACAAAAACGAAAGACCCCCAATTACGAACAGAAGGAACCCACTATCAAAAAGATGTGGGAAAGGTTAACTTAATACATAATTTGTCTGATAGACCATTAAATAAGTATGAAGAAGAAGTTTTAAATAAAGGTTTAACCTTCATACCATCTAAACATAGTAACATTTCTGATAGTATTTTAGATCTGAAAATGTTTACTCGTAACTTACAGCTAAAAACTATGTTTAATAATAAAGCATCTATTCATACTACTCAAAATTTTAAGAAACCTAGCTTGATGGTACCACCTTTACATCCTATTATAGATGTATTTGGTAAAGCAGTAGAAAAAGATCTTTATTCCATGCATGACAGCAACCTTAGGAGTTCTAAACACAATTTGTCTTATAAGCAATTTCAGGCTTTGAAAGATTTAAAAGCAGATAACAATATAATGATAAAACCAGCGGACAAGGGGGGCCCTATTGTAGTGTTTAATAGAATAGATTACGTAGGTAAGATGTTGATTTTACTAGGAGATATAGAACATTACCAAATAATAACCAAAACGGATGTTATACGAATTATAACTAACATATACAATAATCTTGAAGAAATGTATAAAATAGGCTTGATGGATGACCAACTATATAATTTTTTATTAGTTGAGGAGCCTATGACACCTATTATTAAAGGCCTTCCCAAAATTCACAAAGATGAACTCAACCCACCCATGAGACCTATTGTCTCAGGGCGAGGTTGGGTGACAGAGAACATGTCATATTTCATAGAGAAAACATTACATCCTTTATTGGAAGAAAATAATACTATACTTATGGACTCTAAGAATTTTTTACTAAGTTTTTATGAGGCTACTAGGAATCAACAAAACAATAATAATTTGTTGTTAGTAACTATGGATGTCAAGTCTTTGTTTACTCAGATCCCCAATGATTCAGGCTTGGAGTTTTTACAAAATTATCTTATGCTTCATTCAAGTTTTACACCAATAAAGATAGATTTTTTATGTACTCTTATGGAGCTTATTCTAGGTAGTAATGTATTCCTATTTGAAGAGAAATATTACTTGCAAAGGAATGGCGTAGCTATGGGCACACCATGTGCCAATAGCTACGCCAACCTAGTAATGGCCCATTGGGAGGAAAACATGCTATGCAAACTACGGAGCTTTAAGGAACATGTAATATTTTACAAACGTTTCGTAGATGATTTATTTTTCTTGTGGCAAGGCGATGTCCAAGAATTATTAAAGTTTGAGGAAGAAGTTAACATGTTGGTGGATTTCCTTAGTTTTACCATGGAATATTCAGATAATACAATTTCTTTCTTGGACATTCAGATATGGCGTTTACCTAATGGGGTATTTAATACAGGTATCCACAGAAAGTCATGTCATAGAAATAGTCTACTAAATAGAGACAGCATGCATCCCCCACATGTATTCAGGAACATTCTTAAAGGACAGGGCATGAGGGTCTCAAGATTAAGCTCCAGTGTAGATAAGTTCGAGACAGAAATAGAAGGACTTGCAACTAGATTTAAAAACAGGAAATACAAAAATAGCGAAATTAATGATGCTCTATGTAGAGTTAAGGAATTGAGACAAGGTAATGCAGCTCCTTTCTTTTCAGAGGATGGTTATAATGAATACACACATGTTAACAATCAACCACCCTCTAACAATGACGGAATTTCATTAGATATACACTTCATTATACTTTGATGCCAATGCAATCAAAGAATGTGTTATTAAACATTGGAATATTCCTTCAGTTAGAACCAGAGATTTCAAAACTTATAAATCCACTCATCCAAATTTTGCCTATAAAAATAAACAAAACTTACATAGACTCATTGTGTTGTAAAGAATATACTCAACAGAGTGGTTTAGATTTAGTAGGTACCATCCCATGCAATGGTTGTAACTATTGCTGTTTTATATCTGATTCACATATTTTTTGTTCACCCAGTTACAAGTGAAATTTTTTATTTAAATGTTAATGCCAATTGTAAGACACAACATTTGATTTATTTTAGTTAGATGTTCCTCATGCAATTCCTTTTACATAGGGAAAACTGATAGAATGTTAAAGGAACGATTAGGAACATATTTATCAAATCAGAATAAAATCAGAAGTAAATGCTTTATCTAAACATAGTTCTTAACACAGATACTACACATAATTTTTCTTTTTTCAGTGTTGCAAGTTTACAACCTAATATAAGAGGTGGTGATGTTAAAACATTACTGAAAACAGTAGAGGCCCAATGGATAATAAAAACTAGAGCACACTGTTTCCCTGGTTTAAATGATAGGGTCCCTTTGAAACCCTTGTTAAAAAGCAGAAGACATAGGCCCAAATGACATGTAATTAGATATTAGTGAATGAGTTCAAATACTATGAACATTTTTTGACATTTTTATTAATATATTTATAAGATTTCTAGTGAACTCTATTAAATGTATTGTTTATTATTTCATACAACTTTATTTTTTTATATGTATATAAATCTTTTTTCATATACATATATATTTTTTATGTATTATTAATTCATTATATTCTTTTATTCAGTTTATTGGATGAAAGTTTTATTTGATTATTTATTTGAATGTGGAATACAAATTTATGGAAATGGATGTGTACATATATATACATGCATTTTTATTTTTATTTCTATTTTCATTTTCATTTTTATTTTTCATATATTTCATATATTATTTTTGTATTATATACAATAATAATTTCTCATCAATTATATGGCATTTAGAGCATTTCATTAAGATATTCACTTATATATCACATTTACTTTCATATCTTCATTTTTACATAATATAATAATAATACACAATATATATATTATATTTTGTCAAAATAAATATATGCATCATACTCCATTTGAATATGATTGTTGTAAAACCAAGGCTAGATTTATATGGTATATTTTGTTTTATTTATATATTTTATGTTCAATTTATTTATGTATTACATTCATATAAATAAATAATTGTTACAAAATCATTGTTAGATTTACTGTTGTATATATTTTGTTTCTTTTGCTACTATATAATTTATGGAGTATGTATGTATTTTCTTCATTTGAGTATATATACACTCTCTTCATATTTATATACATATATTTTTTTACATTTATATATGTATATATTTTTCCAATATTTCACATTAATTTATATCAGTTTCATCCATTTTAACAATAAGTTAAATAAAAAGAAAGAGTTTTTAAATAATGCATTACTATGTTAAATTAAGAATAATTGCAATGATTTTACATGCCCCCTTTTAAATGGATGTGTGTGTTTTTAACCGCCAAATTCTAAATAATTAGGTATATAAGGTGTGTTTAAAACGGATTAACTGTTGGTTTGAAAAGCACTTGTTGCAAAGGCTGCCGCCTACCATCTGTTTATTTGGGATCCAATAAATCTACTTTGTTTCTAAAGATTTTGCAAGTATTTCTGCTTTTTTCTGGAAATATCAGTGTACTCAAGCATTTGCCATTGCTCGTCCGTTTGGCCTGAAATAGACCTGAACTTTTATTTAGCCAGTTTTTGGTGCTGTCTACCATCTCTGAAGATTTGCGGTTCGCTTTTGGTCTGAAAAAGACGTTGGTTCCCAGCAAGGAGTACATGGTTGGTTTGGACTGCCTATATCTTGCATCCAAAGCCCTTTGAATTACGGTGTTTATGCAAGCTGAACAACGGTGAAGGGCTTTGTATATGTCTCAGCTGTTGGCAAAACAGCCAGAAATTAAAACGTGCGGAGGCAGCCTCTGTTAAAACGCAATGGTCTGTTTTAGTTGCTGCAGTTTTTGTTTGTCACGGAGGTGCTAAGCAGTGAGTCTAACTGTGATCGTTAAAAGCACATTTTGTCTCATATTTCTTTCGCTTATATCCCTCCTAGCAACGTGTAAAAGGTAGTCATTTGAGATTACTTTTGCACGCATTGACAAGCTGCTAAGGGATTGCATGGACTTACATAGAGGCAATTTTGTTTCCAATAGTAACATTCTTTATTGTGAAACATTCATGGACTTTTGTTTCGCTGTGGCTGTATTTACAACGTAGCGCAGATTTTTTTCTGAGGGACAATCCGCCTACTTTTGCCCATTGTTTTACCGGCATCTTTTCAGCAACGGTGAACAGCTGGATACTTGGAACTACCTTCAGCTGCCTCGGATAAGGTCGAGGAAAGGATTATACCGGACTTATATAAAGGTGCAACTTTGTTCTCAGCTAGAAGATATTTCGCCAGTAAATATCATTGTTCAAAGTTCTTTATTTTAAAGATTAACAGGTTTTATAGAAGAGCTAACACCAACACTCATTATATTCTATTTAATCATATATCTAATTTATCCAGTTGGTAATAGCTCTATGTAAAGGCAAGGTGTTTTGGCTGGTTTGCTACATCTCCTTATTTTCTGTTATGTTTTATATATAGTCAATGTGGGTAGCTTGTATATTTTCAACAGAAATACTGCTTGTTGCAGTGCAAATATTGATGACCCGGCTTGACATATGGAAGATTTTTGTTTGTTACTGAAAAGGAGAACTTGAGATATGTTTACACAAAGTGTAACTCACTGCAGTGTAATTGATTCTGGATATATCAGAAATAACTGAACGGTGACGCCTAAGAGTCACCAGAATACTGAAGTATCTGACATGCTCTCACATGTTACTTCCTCATACAAGTAGGATAACAGTGGTTTTAACACAGTGGATTCTTGAAGACTCCATGAAGACCCCATTCACTAGAAAACCTTTTGTTCCATAATATGGACTGAGCCTTTGTTGATTAACTTGTGAAGCAGACACTTGAGATGAGATATCCTAGCAGAGTTACTTATTGGTATATCTACACATCTCTTTGTAGAAAAAAAAAAAGGTTACAGGAACATTTATATGCTATCAAAAGTAAAGATCACTGCTAAACAATGCTTTATATAAACATACTCATAATAAATATAAAAAGTTTATATTTTCTGTTATAGCTTTTTTGCCTCAAGACTTGAGGGTAGAGATTATAAAAGTAATTTAGAGGAGTTTAGAAATTAATTGGCAAATTAAGTTAAATGCCGATAAATTTCAGGGCCTAAATGAATCACTAAATATTAAGTGTTTTTTTTAAAGACTAGGAGATGAAAAATTTTAAATTAAAAAATAAAAATTAAGTAAACTTATATACAGTTTTAATTTAGTGGTAGTTTCAAATGCATTTTTGATTTACTTTTGTATGTGTGTTAATTATACCCAAAATGTGATTAGTTATTTGTCTTTAGTTAAACAGATCTGTTAAGTAATCTGATTATTTTTTGAAGAAGTCCTTTAGACGAAACTATTATTAAACTGTTTTTGAGTGCTAAAATTTCTGTCATTTCTTCAGTTTATTTGGTGTTTTTTTTTTTTTGGTCATTTTGTTTTATTACCATCACATCAAAGTTCAGTTTGTTTCTTGTTGTTTTCCTCAAAAATATTGCTGAGTTGTCAATACCAAAAGGAATTTTGCAGTTATGATATAGGCTTGTGCCACATCAAACATTCACAGACTGCTTTTTCCTTCATTAGAAAGTGTAAATTGAGATTTCCCATACACTGGTCCAAGTTATGTTTGAATAGTGTTAGGGATAAGCTTTGCTTCAAATGTATAGGAAGTCTGTACCTAAGAAGGGGTAATTTTGAAACTCATATCTGTTCCTCCAGCATGTCCTGTTTATGTCTTAAACAAGGTTTAGGTCCTTAGAACAGGTATTTTGTCTGAATGATGAGCATGTTTTATATATAAGTCTCCAGATAATCCTTTCACAACCTTATCCGAGCAACTAGAAGGTAGTTCCAAGTATCCGCTGTTCACCCGTTGCTGAAAAGATGCAAAACAATGGGCAAAAGTGAAGCGGATTGTCCCTCAGAAAAAATCTGCCTTACGTTGTAAATACAGCCACAGCAAACAAAAGTCCATGAATGTTTCACAATAAAGAATGTTACTGTTGGAAACAAAATTGCCTCTATGTAAGTCCACGCAATCCCTTAGCAGCTTGTCAATGCGTGCAAAAGTAATCTCAAATGACTACCTTTCACACGTTGCTAGAGGGATATAGCGAAAAAAGAAATATGAGACAAAATGTCTTTTAAATCAGTTAGACTCACTGTAGCACCTCCGTGACAAAACAAAAACTGCAGCAACTAAAAACAGACCATTCGTTTAACAGAGCTGCCTCACGTTGCAATTTCTCGCTGTTTTGCCAACAGCTGAGACATATACAAGCCCTTCTGTTGTTCCGCTTGCATAAAACCAGAATTCAAAGGCTTTGGATGCAAGATATAGGCGGTAAACCAAATGTCTCATATGAACCAACGTCTTTTCAGACCAAAAACGAACCACCAAATCTTCAGAGATGGTAGACGTACCAAAAACTGTAACAAATAAAAGTTCAGGTCTGTTCAGACCAAACAGCAGGCAATGGCAAATACTTCGAGTACACTGATATTTCCAGAAAAAAGCAGAAATACTTCAAAAATCTTTAGAAACAAAGTAGATTTATTGGATCCCAAATAAACAGTGGTAAGCGCTTTCGCAACAAGTGCTTTTTCAAACCAACAGTTAATCCGTTTTAAAACACACCTTATATACCTAATTGTTAGAATTTGGCGGTTAAAAACACACATCCATTTAAAGGCATGTAAATCATTGCAATTATTCTTATTTAACATAGTAATGCATTATTTAAAAACTCTTTCTTTTTATTTAACTTATAAACATGTTAAAATGGATGAAACTGATATAAATTAATGTGAATTATAGAGCATATTGGAAAATATATACATATATAAATGTAAAAAAATATATGTATATAAATATGAAGAGAGTGTATATATACTCAAATGAAGAAAATACATACATACTCCATAAATTATGTGTAAAGAAACAAAATATATACTGTGTAAATCTAACAATGATTTTATAACAATTATATATCTATATGAATGTAATACATAGATGAATTGAACATAAAATATATGTATAAAAAACAAAATATACTATATAAATCTAACCATGGTTTTACAACAATCATATTCCAAATGAGTATGATGCATATATTTATTTTGACAAGAAATATGTATATATATTGTGTATTATTATTATATTATGTAAAAATGTAGATGAAAGTAAATGTGATATGTAAGTGAATATCTTAATGAAATGCTCTAAATGCCATATAATTGATGAGAAGTGTATTGTATATAATACAAAATAATATGAAAATATGAAAAATAAAAATGAAAATGAAAATAGAAATAAAATAAAATGCATGTATATATATGTACACACATCCATTTCCATAAATTTGTATTCCACATTCAAATAAATAATCAAATAAAACTTTCATCCAATAAACTGAATAAAGAATATAATGAATTAATAATACATAAAAAATATATATGTATATGAAAAGATTTATATACATATAAAAACTAAAATTGTTTGAAATAATAAACAATACATTTAATAGAGTTCACTAGAAATCTTATAAATATATTAATAAGAATGTCAAATAATATTCATAGTATTTGAACTCATTCACTAATATCTAATTACATATCATTTGGGCCTGTGTCTTCTGCTTTTAACATAGGTTTCATAGGGACCCTATCATTTAGACCGGGAAAACAGTGTGTGCTCTAGTTTTTATTATCCATTGAGCCTCCACTGTTTCAGTAATGTTTTTAACATCACCACCTCTTA
The DNA here is from genome assembly GCF_019279795.1 of Protopterus annectens. NCBI lineage: Eukaryota > Metazoa > Chordata > Ceratodontiformes > Protopteridae > Protopterus > Protopterus annectens. The sequence continues at coordinate 1,236,851,646 of NC_056745.1, forward strand.
TATTAGGTTGTAAAACTTGCAACACTGAAAAAGAAAATTTATGTGTAGTATCTGTGTTAAGAATATGTTTAGATAAAGCATTTACTTCTGATTTTATTCTGATTTGATAAATATGTTCCTAATGCGCTCCTTTAACATTCTATCAGTTTTCCCTATGTAAAAGGAATTGCATGAGGAACATCTAGCTAAGTAAATCAAATGTTGTGTCTTACAATTGGCATTAACATTTAAATAAAAAATTTCACTTGTAACTGGGTGAACAAAAATATGTGAATCAGATATAAAACAGCAATAGTTACAACCATTGCATGGGATGGTACCTACTAAATCTAAACCACTCTGTTGAGTATATTCTTTACAACACAATAGTCTATGTAAGTTTTGTTTATTTTTATAGGCAAAATTTGGATGGTCGTTTATAAGTTTTGAGATCTCTGGTTCTAACTGAAGAATATTCCAATGTTTAATAACACATTCTTTGATTGCATTGGCATCCAAAGTATAATGAAGTGTATATCTAATGAAATTCTCGTCATTGTTAGAGGGTGGTTGATTGTTAACATGTGTGTATTCATTATAACCATCCTCTGAAAAGAAAGGAGCTGCATTACCTTGTCTCAATTCCTTAACTCTACATAGAGCATCATTGATTTCGCTATTTTTATATTTCCTATTTTTAAATCTAGTTGCCAGTACTTCTATTTCTGTCTCAAACTTATCTACACTGGAGCTTAATCTTGAGACTCTCATGCCCTGTCCTTTGAGGATGTTCCTGAATACATGTGGGGGGTGCATGCTATCTCTATTTAGTAGACTATTTCTATGACAAGACTTTCTGTGGATACCTGTATTAAATGGCCCATTAGGTAAACGCCATATCTGGATGTCCAAAAAAGAGATAGTATTGTCTGAGTATTCCATGGTAAAGCTAAGAAAATCCACCAACGTGTTGACTTCTTCCTCAAACTTAAATAATTCTTGGACATCGCCCTGCCACAAGAAAAATAAATCATCTACGAAACGTTTGTAAAATATTACATGTTCCTTAAAGCTCCGTAGTTTACATAGCATATTTTCCTCCCAATGGGCCATCACTAGGTTGGCGTAGCTATTGGCACATGGTGTGCCCATAGCTACGCCATTCCTTTGCAAGTAATATGTCTCTTCAAATAGGAATACATTACTATCTAGAATAAGTTCCATGAGAGTGCATAAGAAACTTGTAAAGAATTTAATTTTGTCATTATGTCAGTATCAAGTGGCTCCTCACTATTGACAGGTGTAATAATGCAGTCCATCAACGGATTACTCACATCAGTCAGGCAACGCTTCAGCCTTCTTGAGTTGTATTTCTTCATATTAGAAGGATTGTATGGAAGTTCAACATTATCCATAGTGTTACTTGTGTTTTGCAGTTCAGCCACAGAGCTCGGTTAAAGTGTTGGCAGGAAATAAATGTATAATATAACAGAAAATAAGAATGTAGCAAACCAGCCGTTGATGGACTGCATTATTACACCTGTCAATAGTGAGGAGCCACTTGATACTGACATAATGACAAAATTAAATTCTGAATTAAACAATCTGGAGTCTGAACTTTAAAACCCAAGAGATTACAGTTACAGAGGTTTCATTTTGAAACTTGTATACAGAAACAGATAGTACCAAGGGGGCTCAGAATTTTGAAAATGCCAACCACAGGAAATACTTTTCCGAACTTGAGGCGTTGGCAACAGCTCAACTTGGAAACAAGTTTCAATTATATGAAGCTTCTAAATGACTATTTTCTACCAGAAGAAAAGGAACTTTGTAAATCTATTGAAAGTAGACAAATTGAAATGTTTAATAGTTATGATGATACATTATTAGATTCTAAGCTTGAGCATGTAATGGATAATGTTGCATTATTTGAAAAAAGATTGTTTGAACAGAAAAAACACAAGTTAGCCAGAGATACTTTTGATTTTGCAAATGACCAGGTATTTACTTGGCCTAGGTTCTCTGCTAACAATGGTGTTAGACCAGCAGGATCTCAAACACAACATCAGAGAGCTCAGATAAATGGCTCTAAGCATACAAATAGTACACCAAACACAAGGATTCATGCTTCCAATAATACATCTACAAACACATTCATTAATACATCTGATGAACATGGTGGTACGATTAATTTACATGATGAAACATCACGTGTACCACCATTACAATCAGATGTGAATCAAGTCACAGTAGAACAAGTGACTAAACCACAAGTTGTTAGAAATAAAATCAGAACACAACAAGTGGTATATAATGAAGGACTACTCTCACGCCTTACCCATAGTAGAACAACATCAGAAAGGGAGAGAGAGATCCATGAGCAGGGGCAGACAAAACGAAAGACCCCAATTACTTAACAGAAGGAACCCACTATCAAAAAGATGTGGGAAAGGTTAACAATACATAATTTGTCTGATAGACCATTAAATAAGTATGAAGAAGAAGTTTTAAATAAAGGTTTAACCTTCATACCATCTAAACATAGTAACATTTCTGATAGTATTTTAGATCTGAAAATGTTTACTCGTAACTTACAGCTAAAAACTATGTTTAATAATAAAGCATCTATTCATACTACTCAAAATTTTAAGAAACCTAGCTTGATGGTACCACCTTTACATCCTATTATAGATGTATTTGGTAAAGCAGTAGAAAAAGATCTTTATTCCATGCATGACAGCAACCTTAGGAGTTCTAAACACAATTTGTCTTATAAGCAATTTCAGGCTTTGAAAGATTTAAAAGCAGATAACAATATAATGATAAAACCAGCGGACAAGGGGGGCCCTATTGTAGTGTTTAATAGAACAGATTATGTAGGTAAGATGTTGACTTTATTAGGAGATACAGAACATTACCAAATAATAACCAAAACGGATGTTATAAGAATTATAACTAACATATATAACAATCTTGAAGAAATGTGTAAAATGGGCTTGATGGATGACCAACTATACAATTTTTTACTAGTTGAGGAGCCTATGACACCTATTATCAAAGGCCTTCCCAAAATTCACAAAGATGAACTCAACCCACCCATGAGACCTATTGTCTCAGGGCGAGGTTGGGTGACAGAGAACATGTCATATTTTATAGAGAAAACATTACATCCTTTATTGGAAAAACATAATACTATACTCATGGACTCTAAGAATTTTTTATTAAATTTTTATGAGGCTACTAGGAATCAACAAAACAACAATAATTTGTTGTTAGTAACTATGGATGTTAAATCCTTGTTTACTCAGATCCCCAATGATTCAGGCTTGGAGTTTTTACAAAATTATCTTATGCTTCATTCAAGTTTTACACCAATAAAGATAGATTTCCTATGCACTCTTATGGAGCTTATTCTAGATAGTAATGTATTCCTATTTGAAGAGACATATTACTTGCAAAGGAATGGCGTAGCTATGGGCACACCATGTGCAAATAGCTACGCCAACCTAGTAATGGCCCATTGGGAGGAAAACATGCTATGCAAACTACGGAGTTTTAAGGAACATGTAATATTTTACAAACGTTTCGTAGATGATTTATTTTTCTTGTGGCAAGGTGATGTCCAAGAATTATTAAAGTTTGAGGAAGAAGTTAATATGTTGGTGGATTTCCTTAGTTTCACTATGGAATATTCAGAAAATACAATTTCTTTCTTGGACATTCAGATATGGCGTTTACCCAATGGGGCATTTAATACAGGTATCCACAGAAAGTCATGTCATAGAAATAGTCTACTAAATAGAGATAGCATGCATCCCCCACATGTATTCAGGAACATTCTTAAAGGACAGGGCATGAGGGTCTCAAGATTAAGCTCCGGTGTAGATAAGTTCGAGACAGAAATAGAAGGACTTGCAACTAGATTTAAAAACAGGAAATACAAAAATAGTGAAATTAATGATGCTCTATGTAGAGTTAAGGAATTGAGACAAGGTAATGCAGCTCCTTTCTTTTCAGAGGATGGTTATAATGAATACACACATGTTAACAATCAACCACCCTCTAACAATGACGAGAATTTCATTAGATATACACTTCATTATACTTTGGATGCCAATGCAATCAAAGAATGTGTTATTAAACATTGGAATATTCTTCAGTTAGAACCAGAGATTTCAAAACTTATAAACGACCATCCAAATTTTGCCTATAAAAATAAACAAAACTTACATAGATTATTATGTTGTAAAGAATATACCCAACAGAGTGGTTTAGATTTAGTGGGTACCATCCCATGCAATGGTTGCAACTATTGCTGTTTTATATCTGATTCACATATTTTTGTTCACCCAGTTACAAGTGAAATTTTTTATTTAAATGTTTATGCCAATTGTAAGACACAACATTTGATTTACTTAGCTAGATGTTCCTCATGCAATTCCTTTTACATAGGGAAAACTGATAGAATGTTAAAGGAACGCATCAGGGAACACATTTATCAAATCAGAATAAAATCAGAAGTAAATGCTTTATCTAAACATATTCTTAACACAGATACTACACATAATTTTTCTTTTTCAGTGTTGCAAGTTTTACAACCTAATATAAGAGGTGGTGATGTTAAAAACATTACTGAAACAGTGGAGGCTCAATGGATAATAAAAACTAGAGCACACTGTTTTCCCGGTCTAAATGATAGGGTCCCTATGAAACCCATGTTAAAAAGCAGAAGACACAGGCCCAAATGATATGTAATTAGATATTAGTGAATGAGTTCAAATACTATGAATATTATTTGACATTCTTATTAATATATTTATAAGATTTCTAGTGAACTCTATTAAATGTATTGTTTATTATTTCAAACAATTTTAGTTTTTTATATGTATATAAATCTTTTTTCATATACATATATATTTTTTATGTATTATTAATTCATTATATTCTTTATTCAGTTTATTGGATGAAAGTTTTATTTGATTATTTATTTGAATGTGGAATACAAATTTATGGAAATGGATGTGTGTACATATATATACATGCATTTTTATTTTTATTTCTATTTTCATTTTCATTTTTATTTTTCATATTTTCATATTATTTTGTATTATATACAATACACTTCTCATCAATTATATGGCATTTAGAGCATTTCATTAAGATATTCACTTACATATCACATTTACTTTCATCTTCATTTTTTACATAATATAATAATAATACACAATATATATATTATATTTCTTGTCAAAATAAATATATGCATCATACTCATTTGGAATATGATTGTTGTAAAACCAAGGCTAGATTTATATGGTATATTTTGTTTTATTTATATATTTTATGTTCAATTTATTTATGTATTACATTCATATAAATAAATAATTGTTACAAAATCATTGTTAGATTTACACAGTATATATTTTGTTTCTTTACACATAATTTATGGAGTATGTATGTATTTTCTTCATTTGAGTATATATACACTCTCTTCATATTCATATACATATATATTTTTTCACATTTATATATGTATATATTTTTCCAATATTTCACATTAATTTATATCAGTTTCATCCATTTTAACAATAAGTTAAATAAAAGAAAGAGTTTTTAAATAATGCATTACTATGTTAAATAAGAATAATTGCAATGATTTTACATGCCCCTTTAAATGGATGTGTGTTTTTAACCGCCAAATTCTAACAATTAGGTATATAAGGTGTGTTTTAAAACGGATTAACTGTTGGTTTGAAAAAGCACTTGTTGCGAAAGCGCTTACCACTGTTTATTTGGGATCCAATAAATCTACTTTGTTTCTAAAGATTTTTGAAGTATTTCTGCTTTTTTCTGGAAATATCAGTGTACTCGAAGTATTTGCCATTGCCTGCTGTTTGGTCTGAACAGACCTGAACTTTTATTTGTTACAGTTTTTGGTATGTCTACCATCTCTGAAGATTTGGTGGTTCGTTTTTGGTCTGAAAAGACGTTGGTTCATATGAGACATTTGGTTTACCGCCTATATCTTGCATCCAAAGCCCTTTGAATTACGGTTTATGCAAGCGGAACAACAGAAGGGCTTGTATATGTCTCAGCTGTTGGCAAAACAGCGAGAAATTGTAACGTGAGGCAGCTCTGTTAAACGAATGGTCTGTTTTTAGTTGCTGCAGTTTTTGTTTTGTCACGGAGGTGCTACAGTGAGTCTAACTGATTTAAAAGACATTTTGTCTCATATTTCTTTTTTCGCTATATCCCTCTAGCAACGTGTGAAAGGTAGTCATTTGAGATTACTTTTGCACGCATTGACAAGCTGCTAAGGGATTGCGTGGACTTACATAGAGGCAATTTTGTTTCCAACAGTAACATTCTTTATTGTGAAACATTCATGGACTTTTGTTTGCTGTGGCTGTATTTACAACGTAAGGCAGATTTTTTCTGAGGGACAATCCGCTTCACTTTTGCCCATTGTTTTGCATCTTTTCAGCAACGGGTGAACAGCGGATACTTGGAACTACCTTCTAGCTGCTCGGATAAGGTCGTGAAAGGATTATACGGACTTATATAAAGGTAACTTTGTTCTCAGCGAGAAGATATTTCTCGTTGTGCAATATCATTGTTCAAAGTTCTTTATTTTAAAGATTAACAGGTTCATAAAGAGCTAACACCAACACTCATTATATTCTATTTAACATATATCGAATTTATCCAGTTGGTGTAATAGTCGGCAAGGTGTTTTGGCTGGTTTGCTACATTCTTATTTTCTGTTATGTTTTATATATAGTCAAGTGGGTAGCTTGTATATTTTCAACAGAAATACTGCTTGTTGCAGTGCAAATATTGATGACTCCGGCTTGACATATGGAAGATTTTTGTTTGTTACTGAAAAGGAGAACTTGAGATATGTTTACACAAAGTGTGAATCACTGCAGTGTAATTGATTCTGGATATATCAGAAATAACTGAACGGTGACGCTAAGAGTCACCAGAATACTGAAGTATCTGACATGCTCTCACATGTTACTCTCATACAAGTAGGATAACAGTGGTTTTAACAGTGATTCTTGGAAGACTCCATGAAGACCCCATTCACTAGAAACCTTTTGTTCCATATTGGACTGAGCCTTTTGTTGATTAACTTGTGAAGCAGACACTTGAGATGAGATATCCTAGCAGAGTTACTTATTCAGCAGTGAGGTATGATTATTTGGTACAACAACTATGTTGCTAATTACTTGTTTTTGAGACATTATTTGGAGTCAGAGGCCCAGTCAGGGAAACCATCAGAAAACAGTCAATAGCTAGGCTGCTGCTACGCATAGCAGGTTTTGTGTGTGTGTGTGTGTGTGTGTGTGTGTGTGTGTGTGTGCATGTGTGTGCGTGTGTGCATATGTGTGTGTGTGTGTGTGTGTGTGTGTGTGTGTGTGTGTGTGTGTGTGTGTGTGTGTGTGTGTGGTGCGCGCACCTGTGTGTGTATACAATCCCTAGAAATAATGGAGTCTAGTAAAAGCCAGATATAAATTGGATAATGGCCAGATTGCTCATCCTTGGAGGTCAGTTTGGGCCCATAAAAGTGAAAAACAAAAATATAATGCCATGGAAAGGTTAGAAAATGCTAGACTCAGATGCCTCAATGTCTAACACATGTATGAGAATTTGGCACTGGAGACACTGCATATTGGCCTTAGCCATGAGTAATGGTTTGGCACAAAAAAATAATCCTTCAACTTCTTCTTCTTCTTGGGTTGTTAATAATGGCTCTTTGTTACCCTGTCATCTACAGCAGTTAGTAGAATGAGCTGTTAAGTGTTATTTAATGGTGATTGTGGATATCTGACAACTAAGGCCAGAAGATTCAGTGGACAATTGTGGAAGCAAAATTGTCTAACTATAATGAAATCAGTAATGCAGTTTGGAGTAAAAAGGTAATGAAGTACATAGTGGGATTCACTGACCTTCCATGCCCTTAATCATTTGCCATCAGATATAAGCTGCATTCAGTGCAGATAACAGTACACAGAGTAGGGTGCACTGAGCTATGCTAAATCCTTGCCATATGTTGTCTGCTAGATATTACAGATGAGCCAAAATAGTGCAGAACAGGACAAGCTGGCTGTGAAGTACCATGATTATCTACTGTCCACTATGGGTACATAAATATATATATTTGAGTCAATCAATGTGAAGAAAACTCAATCATGGTTAATAGAACAAAAGGGTAAGAAAAGAAAGTCATATGGAACAAATGATCATTTGTTGTTAAATAAAATCATAATTGGAAAATTGTAAAAAGAGTGAAGAATCAAGGCATGCAATAGATAGATTACAAAAAAGCATTTGACAGCATCTCACATTCATGGATAAAGGAGTGTTTACTGATGTATAAGATACTCTACATTGAAAAAATTACATTACAGTGGCCATAAACAGTGGCAAAGCACTTTATATCTTAGCCATGATAAAGGACAAATTATTACCCTAGGGATAAAAATTCAAAGAGGGATATTCCAGGGTGACTCTTTGTCACCGCTGCTCTTTTGTCTTGCTCTTAACCCATTAATCTGTCTACTTAATAGATTAGGTCATGGTTACAATTCAGCTCCCAGAAAATAACCAACTTCTCATCTACTCTTTGCAAAGAATTTAAAATTGTATAGCTCATCTGATGTATAAGAACAAATTATTAGCTTTGGAAACCAGGTTTATCATTCATTTCAATACTTTACATCCATCAGGTTTGAATTTGGAGGTAAATTTTAATGTTTAACGTATGGAAAACAGTGGAGTCAATACGTGCCCTGGGATTCATGAAGCTCGGCGCAAGGCCGGCGTAAGGCTTGCACCGGCGGTGCATTGCATAGTCGCGAGTAGCCATATGCATATTAATGAGAGTGCACCGTAACCACAGGCATGTGCGTAGTGTACGTGAGCGAGCCCAAGTAGGATGCGTCAGTAGACGTGTTTAAGCAGGCAGGCGAAGAGCAACCTAACGTGATGTCTGCCATAGTCCGCCCAGAATAGAAATGGCTGCAGCCATGGCCCGTGCAGAATGAAATGTCCGCAGAGTATGCAACAAAGTACCCGTCCCAACTAAACAGAGAAGCAAATAAAACCCACGAGTTCGAAATGTACCTGTGCAAGGAACAAAGGATACGCGTAATACCGTGTCCGTACAGCAATGTACTGTGAGTGTGCATAGTCAGAGAAGGTGTACAGCAGCATGTCAGCACGCCGCATCGACATAGGAGTAGCGACTCAAGGTCACCAACCGTCCTAATTTTAGGGCAGTCCCTGTATTGGCATACGTGTTCAAATAAAGCATTAAAACGGGAAGTGTGCTAAGAGTGTAGGTCATAATGATTTCATTTAATGTAATTGTAGCCTGAATCGGTTATTTCCAGAACTGAAATACCTAAATGTCCCAAGAAACAGAATAAGCTACCAAACTGCCACAACAATAAGCTCATACTTAGGCAAATAAGTGAAGTTCTATGCTATATAGTGACCGTGTGTACGTGTCGGGCTGTGAAGTCAGATGTGACTCCCTGCACATACAGGTGGTCAATGTAGAAGTCCCACAGAAGCACGATAGCAATGTGTGTGTTGAATGAAAGGCGACCGACAAACCCTGTCCCCTGATCCCTGGTAGTCACCCCTGTGCTGTGTGGACAGCCACCTATACGCTGTACAGGGTGACCTACTACCCCTCGACAGGTATGACTTTGCATTATGTACCAGTTAGCTGTGGGACATGTCCCTGACAGCAGATATGCATATCCGGGAGGCCCCTTCGAAGGATATCTGTGTCAGATGTCCGTCCCAGTATGGCATCTGTTCTGCAAGCATTTACAAACAATGTTACCCATAACACCGCTGTGTGTGCCTGTACCGTGGAAATGTAGATGTATGACAGGGGTGCACCCACAGAATGGCACCATGGGACACCACCTGTGACAGGCAGTTGGTCTGACATGCAGCCAGCAACTATGACCATGTGGGTTGTGTCACATAGACAGTTTACAACACATTCTGTGATGTACGTGTTCACATCCCAGCCAATGGTTTCATTAACGTTACCTGAGGGGGGTAATGTTATGAAGCCCTTTGCCAGGACGAGGTAGGCTGTATGGACTGCAACACCCCCAGCAATGGGCTGGGTGACCGTCCCGAAAATGTCAACCATGTCTTAAAGGCATGAACCGCCTGAACAAGACAAACCGTGGGATGCGGCATGTATGTCCCCTATGCAGTCATGTACGAACCGCAGTATGATCCCACCCCATGTCTATGCAGATAGGTCTCCTCAGGGTACTGGGACAGTAATAACCAGCCTCAGTGGAGGCATTGGCCTGTGATGTGGGAATACAGTTGTCGCGCGATACAACCTGGGCACCCTACCTGAGGTGAGGCTATAAAGAAATAGCTGTCCCAATCTGTGGGTCCTAATCCCAAATGAGATAGTGGAGTACAGCGGGCTCACCATCTGGTCTCATGGATGCTATTCACACTACCCTGGAGAGAGCATGTCCCACCTGTGTGTCACAGAACATTTGGTGACCACAAACCGCTGGTACAGACATCTCCACATGTGTGGTGGAGGGTGTGGAGATGTCCTCACTGGACCTGTCAGCCTGTATGTCGGCAATGTGTGTATGTTGAGTAAACCCCACCTCTATGTGAACCCAGTCAGAGCATATGTGGTAAGTGACCTCACAGGTGTCGAGCATAGCAACTGAAGGTGGTATGATTGTCAGCCAGGTCCATGTAGGTATATCTGTGGAATGTGCCCTGGACAATCCCATGACATTGTGTAACTCTACACATATGATGATCTAAGGGTGTCACACCTCACAAGGTGTCTGCTCCACCCTGTAGTAGCCACCTCCTCGTGTTGTACATCATGTGTATGGCTGGGGTACACCACACTGGACGCTTGGCATTGGTACAATGAACCACAGTTGGGTAAGTGAATGCCTGGTACATGCAGTCCTGTAGGTACTGGTAGATGGCAAATGTGATTGATGCAGTGGCTGCAGTACTGTCGACCACTGGCTCAGGGTCCTTAAAGGAGACCACAGTAGTGTGCAGAATTGTGTAGTCCGCCTCTGAGCAAGCAATGCGTATGTTCACTCGCAACACACACAGCAACGGATGCCAAAGGCAGATGCCAATGTCCAAATAACATAGATCAATCGTCAGCATGGCAATATGTCTTATCATACATGTATTGACACGTGTCTGCTAATTACATTGGTAAATGGCCGGTAAGACCGGCCTAAAGTTCATATGATATACACAGCCTGGAGGTGTTGTTCGATAATGAAGTGGCAGTACTTTCCAACCGTGACCTCTGTGTATGAAAGTGTTTGTTAACCTGCAACAGTGGATGTACACAATTGGGTTCTGGCATCGGAAAACATAGTTCCTGTAGCACTACACAGTATGGGTAGTCACAGACATCTGCAATTGTTGAACACACAGCATCAGTGAAACCCACTGTTCACAAGGACACAGTCCGGTCAAGCTGTACACATTACATATGCACAGTGGTGTCCATGACTGGACTCAAAATTACAAAACGACAAGTATGACGCCATCAATGATCGCCTACGGGAACTCATTGTCGTCACGGGTATACATATGCACCGCAAGCGTGTTTAATGTTGATGATAGCTGTCCATGAAATGCAAACACACATGCACAGAAATACCCAGGGGACCGGTCCATAGAAGGGAAGGTCCACATCACAGTCCCGCACACCTGAAGGATGTGTAATGGGTACTGTCGATTGTCGCACCCAAGGGATTCCGGTATGTAGACTCTGCCCGGTGTTGTTTCGCGAGCCAATCCTTTGTCCCTCCCCGTGCGAGGGATGTGTGTGTGGCACCTGCCTTCCTCTCCGCTAATAATGCAAACCATCCACCGGAGAATGCTAAATGTAGTTGTGAGATGTTAACAGCCCTATAGTAGTGTCCAGTAGTAAATTGTCATGGCTGGACAAATCAGTATGGCCAAGACGGCACCACAACTGCAAACCTGGTAAATTACACAACCGCAAGGCATAACGCAGGAAATACACATAGGGACTACAGTTGACATCCCACATACAAAGCTGGACCGCTGTGCCAACACCGGCGTACACAGCACTACATCTGCCAGCAACACAATGGGGGACCACTCGGCACCATACCATGGAACAGATTGGCCACCTGTGGAACACAAACCGATGGCACGCCAACAACGCCAACTGGGATATGTAACCTATGGCATCCCCACCTATGGAGAAATCATGCTACAATGAAGACATAGGGGATCGACATATTCCGGTGGTGTTCTGTTGTAAATACAGTGACGGACATGTCCTATTGGGATGTCTGATGTACATGAAGCAGTAGCTAACCAGCATCTTTGGATGTATGACAATTGTTCACAGTACGAAATCACCTGGTTACGAGCACCATGTAGAATGGGTAGTCACAGACATCCGCGATTGGGGAACATACAGCAGCAGTCAAACACACTGGCCACACGGACACAGTCCGCCAAGCTCTACACTTAACATATGCACATTGGTGTCCATTGTAGACTCAAAATTACCCGCAGACTGCGCGTGGGCACATGATCGTTAGTCGTGACCACGTCACAGCTACACATATGCACCGCAAGCGTGTTCAATGTTGATGATAGCTGTCCATGTAATCCAGCACATATGCACAGAAATCCCCAGGGTAACGGGTCCATAGAATCATGCGCCCACATCATAGTCCCGCACACATGAAGGATGTTGAATGGGTACTGCCGAATGTTGCAGTCAAGGGATTCTGCATGTAGACTTGGCTCGTGTTGTCACAGTAATCCGTTGTCCCGCCCCGTGGGAGGGATGTGTGTGTAGCACCTGCCATACTATCCGCTAATGATGCAAACCATCCACTGGAGAATGGTAAATGCAGGTGTGAAATGTGTACAGCCCTATACTAGTGTCCAGTAGGCAATTCTCATGGATGGACAACCGTACGGCCAAGATGGCACCCACAACTGCAAACACGGGGAAATCACACAGCCGCGGTAAGGCATAACACAGGAAATACACATAGGGACTACAGTTGACATTCCATATACAATGTTGGACCGCCGTGCCAACACCGGCATACACAGCACTCAATCTGCCAGCAACAGAATGAGGAGCACCCGCTACCATACAGCGGAACAGATGTGTGACCTGTGGAACACATACTAATGGCACACCCACAACGTCAACTGGGATATAAACAATGGTGTTCCCACCTATGAAGAAAACATGTTTCAATGAACACATAGGGGATCTACATGTTCCGGTGGTGTTATGTTGACAATACAGTGACGGATATGTCCTATTGGGATGTCTGAGGTTTATATGAAGCAGTTGCTAACCAGCATGTTAGGATGTATGACATTTGTTCACAGTACGAAATCACCTGGTTACGAGTAACCATGTAGAATGGGTAGTCAAACAGACATCCGCGATTGGGGAACATACAGCAGCAGTGAAAAGACTGGCCAGGTGGACACAGTCCAGCAACATCTAATTTGACATATGCACATTGCGTCCATTGAAGCGACCCAAACATTTCATTCATTGACTGCGCGTAAGCTTCCGCCATCACCACGTGGAAATGATTGTCGCCACCACGCCACAGCAACACATATGCACCGCAAGCTTGTTCAATGTTGATG